>NC_041218.1:14749531-14841143 GCF_002837175.3 Physeter macrocephalus
CTCCCCTCTCTCTCCCCTCTCTTCCCCCTCTCTTCCCCCTCTCTCTCCCCTCTCTCGCTCCCCTCTCGGCTGGAATAAACCCGCTCTTTGCCCCAAACCTTGGCGTCTCAGCGTTTGGCTTGCTGTGCGACTGGCTTGCTGTGCGACGGGCAAGATAAACCTGGTTGGGTAAAGTTTGTCGAGCGAGGCAGGAGGGGAAGTCCAGATGGACCTTTTGCTTGGGGCTTGTTGGCCCCTTGCCGGTACAGAGAGCATGTGGACAGGTCCAAGCAGCTGCCTGGTCCATTTGTTCTAGGACCGTCCCCAAGTTTCCCCTGCCAGGTGCCACCGATGTTTCATTATGCAGCAGACGGTTTTGGGTTTGGAAGACGTCTTGTGGGTGAGTAACTGCGTTAAAGAATTCCAACTGTGCTTTAAATTGTCCGATAATCCTGACCAGATCGTGGGCTGGGGGACGGGCTACCTGGAGGGATTCTGGCAGACAATATAAAAAGTTACAGGTGCTGAGGTACTCTACCTGGGTTAGAGGCCCCGGGGTTTTTGTTGTTGGTCTTGTTTTGCTCTTGTTTGTGTCCGTCTGTGTCTGATTGTTTCCATTGTTAAGCACTGACCGCTGGGGATTGAGCCTGGTGATGGTAGTAAGGGCCCTTAGAAAGACATCATTATTGTGACCACCTGGAAGCAAAGCCCCTTCAAAATGAGAAGGTTAATTCAGTTCCCCCTTGAAGCCCACTAGGCTGTATTTTCCAAAGTTGGGAGACTTTCAGTTATGAATCCACGGAAAAGTGATGGTATTTTTTGGTAACACTGCATGGCCATAATATCCTGTAGTCTCCTGAGCAAAATGGCCTGTAAGTGGATTCTGAATTTACAATATAATTCTGCAACTAGATTCATTTCGTAAATGAGAAAAAACACGGGATGAAGTACCTTCAGATACAATGATTGTATCAGAATAAACCTATGCAAAGAAGATGTAAGGTTGTGGTCCGACAGGAAGGGAAGGCAAGGAAACCTGTTTTGCTTAATCCTATTTAAAAGGAGGATGATTTGCTGTCGACCCCTATATCATGGGGGCTGTTGCTGTTTCATTTCCACTGTCTGAGCCACAGCCTCCGGCTTGGGCCTCTCTGGTCTCTGAGCGTCGAGAAATAGGAGTGATCTCCCCCTTCTCACACCTGCTGCAGGATTTGGCCAGAGAGCTACCCAAACTCAGGTGGGGCAATATCTGTCAAGGCAGGTCCCCACTGGGGGTGTGAATGCTGAGACTGGGCAGCCGATGGGGTTGATCTGGATCCACTCCCACTTTCAACTTCAGATTTATTTAATTGTAAGAACACTATGCCAACTTACAGAGATGACCCAAAGAGAATGGAAATACCTTTTCTCATCAATTTTTTTTTTTTTTAAACTCCACACCCGACCTGGGCAGATGTTCAAAATTTATTAAATACCCTTCTCACTTCAGAAAAACATAGAATGGTGCTGGATAAAGCTCGGGAGGAGGCAGATGTGCTTCATGTAGACACCCCTGGCAGGCGGTAGGGGATGCTGTGAGCGTGGCTATATCAACAGGGGATCCTAATTGGGATGTGAATGTTGGGGATAGGCCCAAACTCGAGTATTATTGGGATTGTATTCTTGCGGGATTTCAAAGAGAGATGCCCAGAGAAGCTTTAATAAAGTACAAGAGGTAAAAGGGAACCCAAATGAGGCTCTTTCAGAATTTCTAGTATGGGTCTCTAAAGCTTAGAGGCATTACACAGACTCTGAGGCCCCAGAGAATTTAAATATGGTTAATATGACTTTTATTGGCCAGGTTCCCCCGCCCCACCAATATACAGAAGAAACAGAAGGTGCTCTTGGAATGCCTAGTCTCAGCCTGTTGAGATTGCCTTCAGTTTCTAATGGCAGGGACCAGGCTCAGGAGAAAAGGGAACGAGAGAATGAAACAACAGGCCACTCTGCTGGCGGCTGCCTTACACAGGGAAGAGCCGGCCCCTACGAGGGACTTGGCAAAAGGTAGGGGGCCCCGAGCTTCTACTCGAACTGGGCAATCAGTAGTGGGATTTCCACCACTGTGCATATTGCAAACAGGAGGGACCCTGGAAAAGAGGCTGTGCCATCCCAAGGAAGGCTCTGGAAGAAGGTAAACAAGTGGCACATCAGATGGCTGAGCTAACTGAGAATGACAGGGGCCCAGGGGCTCCCCTAAATCCTGCCAAGCCCGTCAGTATCTCGCATACAGAACCCCACATGACCAGGACAGTAGGAAATCAACTTTTGGACTTTCTGATCAGTACGGGGGCCACTTACTGTTTTATTATTATTTGGGGCTGCGTTGGGTCTTCGTTGCTGCACGCGGGCTTTCTCTAGATGTGGTGAGCCGGGGCTACTCTTTGTTGCGGTGCGCGAGCTTCTCATTGCGGTGGCTTCTCTTGTTGCGGAGCACGGGCTCTAGGCGCGTGGGCTTCAGTAGTTGCAGCACAGTGGCTCAGTAGTTGCAGCACGCGGGCCCTAGAGCGCAGGCTCAGTAGTTGTGGTGCACGGGCTTAGTTGCTCTGCAACACGTGGGATCTTCCCGGACCAGGGCTCGAACCCGTGTCCCCTGTATTGGCAGGTGGATTCTTAACCACTGTGCCACCAGGGAAGCCCCCCACTTACTCTGTTTTAAGTATCCAGCTTTCTAAACTTTCTTTTGAGACTGTGTTTGTAACTGAGGTGTCTGGAGAAAACTTGAAAAAGCCTGGTCTCCAGCTGCTAGACTGTCAGATGGGGAAGCCTCATCTGAAGCAGCTTTCTATGTTGTTCTTGTTGTTGTTGGTCACATGGTTTGAGGGATCTTAGTTCCCCAATCAGGGATTGAACCCGGGCCCTTGGCAGTGAAAACGCCAAGGACCTAACCTCTGGACCACCAGGGAATTTCCTGACGCAGCTTTCTATACGAGACTTACTAACTAAATACCAGGGTTATCTTTGCACCTGGACAAATGGACATGAAAGTACCACCAGAGCAGGCTTGCGCACTGCAGGCTCTATTGCTCCAACCCCCAAAAGAATAGCCTGCAGCCTTTCCCAAAGGGACACTGCAGAAGGTGATTTTTAAATTTGCTCACAATATTTGGAGAAATCCTGGCAAAAGATTTGAGGGAACTTCAACTAAACGTGGGAGCCCTGCTCCAGTATATGGATGATCTTTGATTGCTAGTAAGACAAAGGACATCTCAGACCAAAATACAGTTTTGGCTGTGAACTTGTTGGTCGAACAAGGCTATAAGGTGTCCAAGAAAAAGGCATAGACTTCTCAGCACTCTATTAAACATTTGGGTTTTGAACTCTCACATGGACAGAGAGCCTTGCTCCCTGATGGAAGGGAAGCTGCAGCCAGGGTTGCAGCTCCTACTACCAGGAGACAATTACGGGACTCCTGGGAATGGCTGGGTTCTGCTGCATTTGGATCCCCAACTTTGGACTTGTAGCAAAACCCCTTTAGGGAGCTCTTAAAGGAGGAGACGATGAACCTCTAGACTGAAATCTTGAAAGGATAAACATCCAGAAGACCAGCTCAATCCTCAATGGACTGGACCTCCTGAGGAATGTGACGGGAAATAGAGCCTGTGCTGCGGAAGGGAAACTGCACCCCAGATCATCATCCAAACCTCAGCTGGTTCCAGACTCCCGACGCTGACTTCTCCGAGTGGGCAAGTGAACCCCTAGCAGATCTTAAGTTGTGAGAAAGAAAATAGGGTGAACAAGACTGCTGCAGTGTTGGCTTTGGTTAAGTAAAATTCTTCAGAAGGCAAGTTACTTAAATAAATAACGTGTTAGGTTACCAGAATGATTTGTCTTCTCTGTATTTCTGACCTCCCAGGCTTGGAAGGACAATTCAGTGATTAGGATTTCTCAGACTTTGGCAAAAGTAGGTAATCTCTCTACCTGTTGCATTTGTCACCCAAAACCTTTTTCTGTATTTGATCATGCTGACCCCTTGGTTATGCCTGTCATCAATTTTTCAACCACCCCTACCTTCACTGATACTTAGGATAAAAAGCCCTCAGATGTAACATCAGGTTAGGCTAATCAACAGAATTTCCGGTCCTCTGTTTTTTGACTTAGCTGAAATTTGGTCCTCTCCTCGTGTCCTCAGATAAAACAATCCTGGGTGTCTTCCCCCTTCAAGAGTCCACTTGGTCAGGATATTGTAGCAATCGTACTTACTTTTCCCAGCCCGTGTCGCTTCCATATTTAATATCTAAGTGTTTCAGCCAAGCTGATAACGATCGAGACACTCTAATAGGTAAAGGTAAGTCACAGATCCCTGGCTTGATGTGGGAAGTTTATCAATATGTCTGGCATTCTGTGTGCTCCCCACCCCTGCGAAGGTACATCTTTTTGGTTTTGATTACCAACCTCGGGCCTATGAATGCTGTGACAGCTGGCACATAGGTGCAATTTGCTTATTGGGATCAAAATGTTAACTTGATCAGGAACGAGAATATTTTCAAATGAGCACTAAACAGTTTCATTACTCAAGTCCTTGTTAGGTCTACACACCTTCTCGGCAGGGCGGGCACTGCCACTCTTCCCTCAAGGTTGAGGAATGAGGAACTTGCCGGGTGGTCCAGTGGTTAGGAAAACGCGATTCCACTGCAGGGGGCGAGGGTTCGATCCCTGTTTGGGGAACTAAGATCCCACACACTCAGTGCGGCCAATAAAAATTAAAATTTTTTTAATGCTTTATTTTTTTTAAGTTATAAAAAAAAGATTGAGGAATGATCAAAAGATTTGGGGGACTGAAACGGTGCATGAGGATTAATCAAATCCACTTCACCTGCCTTCACTAATCAAGGTTGTTTTAATAGTCGCATGTCTTCTAAGAGGCCCGTAGCCTGAACAATAAGATGTGTGCCTGAGTTATTTCCCAGGAACTTGGACTCTCAACTGCATCTAGTGCAGCTGAGCCGGTTAAGGCTGGTTAGGACCACCCACCCTCCCTCCAGCTGAGCATGCGTGGGTGCCTGCTCGGTGACTTTCCCAAACTCCAGAGGCTTACAGCTTAGTTACGCCTGCGCAGAATGATTCCCGCACCTTCTCCCAATCACCTTTCCCCACACACCTCACACCGCCCCCTTTTTTTTTATTGTAGTTGATTTTACAATGTTGTGTTAATTACTGCGGTACAGCAAAGTGATTTAAGTTATACACATATACATTTTTTATATTCTTTTCCATTATGGTTTATCATCCAATATTGAATATAGTCTGTGCTATAGAGTAGGACCTTGTTGTTTATTCATTCTCTGTATAAAAGCTTACGGGGAATTCCCTGGAGGTCCAGTGGTTGGGACTCCGTGCTTCCACTGCAGGGGGCCTGTGTTCGATCCCTCGTCGGGGAACTAAGATCCCAAAAGCCATGCAGCGCAACCAAAAAGAATAAACCAAACAAAAAGCTCACATCTCCTCACCCCAACCTCCCACTCCATCCGTCCCCCAACCCCCTCCCCCTGGCAACCACAAGTGTGTTCTCTATGTCTGTGATTCTGTTTCATAAACAGGTTCATTTGTGTCATATTTTAGATTCCACACATAAGTGATATATGGTATTTGTCTTTCTCTGATTTCTCTTAGTATGATAATCTCTAGTTGCATCCATTTTGCTGCAAATGGCATTATTTCATTCTTTTTTATGGCTGACTAATATTCCATTGTATGTACGTACCACATCCTCTTTATCCATTCATGGACACTTAGGTTGTTTCCATGTCTTGGCTATTGTGAATAGTGCTGCTATGAACATAGGGGTGCAGGTAGTTTTTGAATTACAGTTTTGTCTGGATATATGCCCAGGAGTGGGATTGCTGGATCATATGGTAATTTTATTTTTAAGTTTTCTGAGGAACCTCTGTACTGTTTTCCACAGTGGCTGCAACAGCTTACATTCCCACCAACAGTGTAGGAGGGTTTTCTTTTCTCCACACTTTCTCCAGCATTTGTTATTTGTAGACTTTTTAATGACGGCCATTCTGACTGGTGTGAGGTGATACCTCATTATAGTTTTGATTTGCATTTCTCTACTAATTAGCAATGTTGAGAATCTCTTCATGTGCCTGTTAGCCATCTGTATGTCTCCTTTGGATAAATGTCTATTTAGGTCTTCTGCCCATTTTTCGATTGGGTTGTTTGCTGTTGAGTTGTATGACTTGTTTGTATATTTTGGAAATTAAACCCTTGTCGGTCACATTGTTTGCAAGTATTTTCTCCCATTCTGTAGGTTGTCTTTTCGTTTTGTTTATGGTTTCCTTTGCTGTGCAAAAGCTTGTAAGTTTGACTAGGTCCCATTTGTTTGTTTTTGGTTTTATTGCTATTGCCTTGGGAGACCTAAAAAAATATTGGTAGGGTTTATGTCAGAGAATATTTTGCCTATGTTCTCTTCTAGGAGTTTTATGGTGTCATGTCTTGTTTAAGTCATTAAGCCATTTTGAGTTTATTTTTGTGTAATGGTGAGAGGGTGTGTTCTAACCTCATTGATTTACATGTGGCTGTCCAGTTTTCCTAACCCCACTTGCTGAGGAGACTTTTTCTCATTGTATATTCTTGCCTCCTTTGTCGAAGAGTAATTGACGGTAGGTGTTTGGGTTTATTTCTGGGCTCTCTATTCTGTTCCATTGATCCATGTCTGCTTTTGTGCCAATACCACACTGTTTTGATTACTGTAGCTTTGTAGTAGTGTCTGAAGTCTGGGAAGGGTTATGCCTCCTGCTTTTTTTTCTTCAGGATTGCTTTGGCAATTCTTGGTCTTTTAATGGTTCCATATGAATTTTAGGATTATCTGTTCTAGTTCTGTGAAAGATGTTATGGGTAATTTGATAGGGATAGCATTAAGTCTGCAGAAAGCTTTCGGTAGTATGGCCATTTTAACAATATTTTTCCCATCGAAGAGCATGCCACTCTGCTTCTTTATTCATCATCCCATCACTACCCTGAGAGCCCCTTGCCTTCGGGGAGGCAGGCTTGAGATGGGTTCTCCCATCTCCTACCTCGGCTAACTTGCGAAGACATCCTCTCTTTGCCTCAAACCTTGGCATCTCAGCATTTCAGTTCCCTGAACGTCAGGCAAGATGAACCTGGTTTGGTTAACAGTTTTTCATCTGGATATCTGGCTCTGTGCCAACCTGAGAACGAAGCTGTCGCATGGAATGCAATCATGTGAGCCAACAGACCCCTCCTTGTGTAAGGCTGTTTGAGTTGGATCTTCTGTTACAAGCAGCCAACAGTATCCAGGTAAAGGAGTGCATTGTGTTTGGGACTCTAGGAGCCTCTCCCAAAGCATTATCTGCAGATTCTGGTGCTGGCACTTTCTATATGGCCTCACCTTGCTGGATCCTTGACTGAGAGCCCAGTTCTGTGCGTCTGAATGCCTTGCTTTCAGCCGGAACCCTGCCATGCTGGCATGTAGTTGGTCTGACCCTAGGTGTGCTTGTAGACCCAAAACCTCTGACATCCTGGTTTCTGCTGGTACCTGGAGAACATGTAGGTACACCTCACACAGTTCTGAAACATCTGCCCCCAGTACCTCACCTGCTCACCTGTGGCCCCAGCACCACTCTACTGGTAGTCCCATGCCTAGCCGCCCCCAGTCTGCCTCTGCCATCAAAACCCCTGTTCTCAGCCCTCTCCTGCCTTTCCCAACTCTGCTGAAGGTGAGTTTTTTCTTTTCAAATTGCAACAGGCAATGAAAAGAAAGAACTTAGTATTTATTGCATTATATATATCCTGGGAAGATCTAAATACCAGTAGTCAAGGTATAATGAATAATGGATGTAAATAGCTTTTTTCCAGATAGGAAAAACAGACAAGAATTTTTCCCCCAAAATATCAGTATAGTATATTGTGCTGGATCAAGGTTCTGAAGATTCTCAGCTACACCAGACCTAAACCTAAGAGATGCAAGGATGGTTTGGGAGGCGAGGCACTCAGGAAGCTCAGGGCAGCAGCTAATTACCAACTGAGGGGTGTGTTTCAATGGCTTAACAATCTGCATAGCTGCACCTGTACTGATCAGTTGAGTATCTACCTTAAATGTGCATACTTATATTAAGTTATGTAATATGTACTTGGATCTTTAATGTTAAACCCTGTACTTATGATTTTAAACTATCACCAACGTTTGTTTATAAAAACTTACAATGATGGGCTGTTACCTAACACTACCCTTTTGAAAAGGTACCATATTGAATGACAAATTAATTTGTCACAATGAATGACAAATTACTACCTTGAATGACAAAACTGTAATGCATGCTGGGCTCTGGCTCAAAGGGCTAATGTTGAAAGCTGTTACGAAATTGTATATGAAAGTAGGCTCTTAAAATGGAACTTGGAAGGTAAAACCAGGAACTTGATAAATCAACCCTAAAACTAAGGTTTAACTTTTTATCAGAAAGGTAAGAAAGTCTTACTGGGAAAAAACAAGTCTCCTTACAAATGGAGGATTTTTTCTTTTGAGATGATACTGTTGATACAGCTCAGCAATGCAGCTTTGGGGAAAATGCTTGCTGACAGTAAAATGAGGGTCTTAAATAAAATTAATTTTTTTTTTAATTTTTGGCTGCTTTGGGTCTTTGTTGCTGCGTGCAGCCTTCCTCTAGTTTCGGCTAGCGGGGGCTAGTCTTTGTTGCAGTGCACAGGATTCTCCTTGTGGTGGCTTCTCGTTGCGGTGCACAGGCTCTAAGCATGTGGGCTTCAGTAGTTGTGGCGCACGGGCTCAGTAGTTGTGGCACGCGGGCTTAGCTGCTCCTCGGCACATGGGATCTTCCTGGACCAGGAATCAAACCCGTCTCCCCTGCGTTGGCAGGCCAATTGTTATCCACTGCGCCACCGTAAGTCCCTAAAATGAGGGCCTTATTGAAGGAAAATACTTAGCATAACATCCCCAGAGGACCAAATGTTCTTGTAAATGTGACTAAACTTTCTCTAAATATAACAAAAAAATACCAAATTGTGTATGAGAGAGACTTTAGGGTTATTCTAACTCAGAATGGTTACCCCGGCTCAAGGATGACTATCAAAAATGTACATTTACTCTGAAGTCCAAATACTAGCGGTGGGACTTCCCTGGTGGTGCAGTGGTTAAGAATCTGCCTGCCAATGCCGGGGACGCGGGTTGGAGTATCCCTCCCACATGCTGCGGAGCAACTAAGCCCGTGCGCCACAACTCCTGAGCCTGTGCTCTAGAGCCCATGAGCCACAACTACTGAAGCCTGTATGCCTAGAGCCCGTGCTCTGCAACAAAAGAAGCCACTGCAATGAGAAGCCTGTGCACTGCAATGAAGAGTAGGCCCTGCTCGCCACAACTAGAGAAAGCCCACTCACAGCAACGAAGACCCAATGCAGCCAAATAAAATAAATTAAAAACAAAAACAAATACTAGCAGTATCTAAGCCACAAAATTGTTCTAAAAGGGTCTTTTTAAATGGGGTTACTCAGTTCAGGAACATGCAGGTGAGGTGATCCACCATGGTGCCCAGCCCCTGGATGATGATGATGTCCTTCACTGGCTATTGCTGACCTGTTTGTTGGTGGCCACTTAGATATGTGGTATTTAACTCCACATATATCACTATGATGGGTCAGGTTACAGACAGCCTTCCTTGCACCTACCAGATTAACCTTTTGGACCTCACTCCACACACACCCTAAGGTACTAAGTCTAAAGTGCTTTTAAGGATTGAAGAGAACAGCACAGACCACTAGGAACAAAGTAGATAACAAAACGATTTCTGAGCAACCAAAAATAAATGGGTACTGATGCAGCTGGGTCTCGGATAAAACTTTGTATGAACTGAATGTGTGGAACCAAATATGGCAGGAAAACCTCATTTAATGAGGCACAACTTGGTAAACTGGGAACTAGAGGTCTGTCCCCTTTAGATGTAAATCTGATGTCACTTAAAATTAGTTTAGTTTCTGAGGCTTACATTCCTGTCACATCTAATTTGTTAAACTTACGGAGCTAAAGATACAAATAGTCCTTGAAAGGATCTTAACTATACTCACTCACAGACCCTTATTTCATTATATTCTTGTTTTTCAAGAATCGCACGTTTTAACTACTGTTTAAACACGAGTAGGTTTATAGCTTTTCAATGCAGAAATCGTTAGTCTCATTACACTGGTTACACCATGTTTTTATTTCAATTTGCCCAATGTGAAGAAAAACAAAACAAATAAACTCAATTTCTTCTGCAGGTCTGGTCCTTCTCTACAGCGGTTGTTACAGACAGTCCTGAAGTAGCTGGAATATAGCCAGCAAGGGCCCAGGTGGAGCAACAATTCATCTTGCATCTGTAAGTATATATTTATTTCCTTTGGTGCCTTGCACAGTAAGGCACTATTAGTAACAGAATAGAAATGGCCACAGCAAGTAGTTCTAGTGACAATTTACTAGACAAGTTACAGTTTAACGATGGTGGTGGTGATTTTCATTTTATTATTTTTTACAATAAGGGTGTAATCTTTATACTCCACACACACAAAATAAAACAAGTGCTTATGAAAGAGTCCCTGCCCCCACCCCCCCATCTCAAAACATCCTGAACGTAGCTATTCAATAGAACAGAAAAACCAAGACATGTTTGATTTCAAAATTTCAATAAAAAGCAAAGCATGTAATGCAACAGCTGTTCAACTTCCCACTCTAAAATAGGCACCGTTAGACAAACAAAACTCCCAGTATTTTAAATTTCTCCAGCACATATTCCAGTATAAATGTTCTGAACTGTAATCAGCTAGTAATTAATAATGGGAATAGAACCTTAGAACAGAAGTTATATTGCTTCCCTGCACCCCTTTCTCTTACAATTAGAGAGTAGAGGTATCAGGGGATACAGAGTCAAAGGAAGAAGGATTAAAAAGAAATTCCCAAAGTTGCTGTTTTTTGGACGAGAAGGGAAGACAGCATTTTACAAATGTTCAAAAAATCCCAAGGCAAGTTAACACAATTCATTCACTATCACTCCTACTAGAAAGAATAAAGACATCAGCATCTTATTATATAAAACTGTACTTTCAGAAGTGTATTACAAGTTCACCAGAAACTATGGATGTAGTTTTAGGCTTCATCAAAGAAAACAAGTTCAGATCAAGTTAGATGCTATACACCTAGCCTAGCTGGATCGGTGTCTGGAACTGCTCACTGTGTCACCCTGAACAGCTGTAAACTAAACAATAGTATGTAACTCCAGAGGAAGCTTAAGGATTGAGGATATGTACACAGCTAATTATATCTCCCCTGCTTCGCGCTCTTCAGAGCTCCTCCTGTCTTCTGATCTGCCATTAGCGCTCTCATAGGACCGCTTCTTATCTTTTCGATCTCTGTCACGAGGTGATCTGTCTCTTGAATTCCTGTCTCTGTCACGTGATGCTAAGTCTTGTTCTCTGAATCTCTCTTTTGAGGATCTGAAAAATATTAATTTGAGGAGCAAAATGTGTTGGGAAACCCAAAATCCAAATGAAAGAATCGGATAAATATTAAGGTACTGATTAGCTGAAGATATACAGAATGCATCCAAGAAAAGAGCACTACTGTATTTGATAAGGGTACTAAAACAAGGAGATGGGTGAAGACAAATAGCTAAGGGTCAAAAACCATTAAGCCAAACTGATTTACAGGACATTCTCATCATCTTAGAGGCAACCCTAAAGCTTCTCCAGTTCATAGCAAACGTATGTAATATAAAAATAATATATAGACAATACCTTAAAGATGTTATCCAGTATTTTAAGAATATATAATAGAATGTAGATTCCCAGTCAGATGGAAATCAGTGGCTTAGGACAGGGGTCAGGAACCCTTTTCTCTTTGCTGTCTGCCCAGAGGGATAATAAACATTTTAGGTGTTGCAGGTTATGTGAGTGTGGTATACTCTTCCTTTTCGTTTTGTCAACCCCTTAACAATATAAAAACCATCATCCATAGCTCCCTGGCTGTATAAAAACAGGCTGTGGAGCCACATTTGGCCTGCAGGCAACAGTTTGCCAACACTCAGGTAAGAGAACTACTCAATGATATGGCTTTAAGCAACCATTTATTATTTTAAAACTCTGCTTTATTCCTGCTGAGTTAGCTCATTCAACCGACAGAAAAAAAATCAGAAGACAGAGAAAGATGATCACACTGTAATAAATCTTGATTAACTGTAACTGTTTAATACCACCTTTCCATTCCCATACCCACGTCAAGAAGAAAGGTAATAAGCTCATACCAGAGATTCAATCAAAAGGAAACCAAAGGACATTAGGGGATCAGAATTAATATGGAATCTTCTATACCTTCAACATCTAGAATAAATCAGTAACATATTACATTTATTTGGTTCTTCACAGGTGACATGGTACTTTTACATAATAATTCTCTCACTTAGCCCACGTTCAGAATTAGGATCTGAGGTCTGATTAAGTAATAAGTAATACTTTCAACTTCTAAGGCAGGGGAAAAAGTACTACCCAGTTTTAGAAATATAGTTAAAAAGGATTAAACCAAAAAGGCTGAAAGATTAAATGTCAACTTCTGGCATTCTACTTAATTATGGTTTTAATAAGCTTAATTTAAAAATAATGTGTTAAATCATACAGTGCACATTCCTATCCATGTCTTTGTAGGAATGGAATATGAAGAGAGACAACTGAGATGATGCCTAAGAATAAGGACACCCATTGCTGGTAAGTCCCAGAGAAATAACAAACTGTATCAACTAGTATTTTGCCAGAGATTACAGTGTCCTTATTACAGAAGCAGTTTTCACTCAGTATTTCACTCAAACTACCAATAATCCTGATGAAGCAGGCACCCTTCTACTAAGTAGATAACTACTAAGTAGATAAGGAAAGACAGGAGGGGTAGGGGTAATTAGATAATTTGGCCAAGGCTACTTTCATCCAAGTAGTCTGACTCTGAAGTCTGCACTGTATGTGTCTGAACACAGCAGGCAGCAGAAAAATGCGAACGGTCCTCATTTACCAAGGGTAACTGTTACCCAGAAAGGCCACAAGCAGAATCTACTTATGTATCTCACAGTTGGAGCAGGAGAACGGCAAGTTATAAAAGACCTTTAACTGGGGCTTACCTTGAAATTTAAACTCAACTACTTTGTAGCAATAACTAACTTGATATTCTCTTTTATACAGTAAATGTAGATTGTAGTAGCAATTGTCTGCTAATTTTTGGCAAACAAACAAAATATTGCTTTGAAAAAGTAATTTGAGTAACAAGATTAGAAGTGCTCTTGACAACAGAAATAATTTTACAAAAATAATCCTCTTTATTAACAACATGCTGAAAATACTAGATGAGGGGTGTCAGGTGGTATGGTGGAAAAATTTCCTATATATCTTCATTAACAGAGCAAACATTAGGGACTAGGTCCCAGAAGAGGAGACTTCATGCCCATCTCTCCATCCCCACCACCAAAAATGACATTTAAGAGTCCAGAGACATGAGAAAAAAATGACAGGTAGCCACGCTGACAAGAGAAATTATCTAAGACCTATCAACCAGCAAAATGATTCCTAAAATTTACAGTGCAGGTAAGATTCATGAAGTTTTTTTTTTTAATGTATTTTTCTGGACACCGTACTGTGTGCCTAGTTTCAAGAATGAGAGAAGTGGCCTAGAATCACACTCTGCGGAGCTCTGCCCTCATGAATTCCCTGCTCATTCTCTGCATTTGCCTATAATGCCCAGAATATCTTTTTCCTACCTGGTTTTACCAATGGGATTATACCCACTCTAGGTTTTAGGCTATTCGCTGAAGCCATTTTTTTTTTTTTTAAACTCTGGTACTTCCCTTATCTAAGCTCCTGTATTATTTACTCTGATATCCAGTTCAGCACTTTGTTAATGCTCATTATTGTCAAAGATGTTATTAGTCCTGTGTCCTAACTCACTTGAATAAAGCTGCTCAACTACATTATACTTATTTTTTTTTAACTAGGCCTAATACAGTAGAAAGTATACAATTATGACTGATTTAAAGTCACCTGCAGAACTACTTCGTTTTCTAAGAGAGTGGAACTTAAATGTTCTCACCAAAAACAATAAAAATATATGTAAGGTGACGGAAGGAATCCTTTCACAATGTATATGTAGAGCAAATTACCACAATGCACACTTTACATGTCTTACAACTTACTTTGTCAATTATGCCTCAGTAAAGCTGGGGGTGGGGGAGGAAACCTACTTGGAACAAGGCAAGAATATAAGGAATAAATAAAAGAGCCTATTATATCCAATGCAGTTTGTGAGCAGTTTCGGGGAATGGCTAGCTGAGGGGGAAAAAAAAAAAAAAAATCTGCAGAAAGCTGTTAAAAGTTTATCACGGACTTTATGTGGAGTAATCCATAGAAAACTTAAGATTAGTAGATACTAGGCACTCAAAAAATGTTTCTGTTCCATAGAAATGACCTGGCTTAAGGGCCATAATGGGACCTGAGAGGTTTGGGGAGCTTGGTCTATACAGACCATGAGTGCTTAAGGCTCCACCACATTCTAATCCTTTGTCCTGATTAGATATTCAAGTCCTTAAAACATACCTCACCCTGGGTCTGCTCTCCTTGCACATTTTGAATTTTCATGCCAATGACGTCTAACTTCCTTAAAATTCTGAACCTGCCCTGCCAAACTAACTGTATATAACAATGCATATCTATAGTGCAGAATAAACAAGAATATACTGAATGTGTCTGCTCTGAAAAAGTACACCAGCTCAAAGAAGTTTAGAAAACAGTCAGTCAGACAACTCTTAATGAAAGGACTTCTCAGAGTCCCTAATTCACCAATACATACTGGAAAAGTTCTAACAGTATTGGTACCTAAAATTATTTGCCCATAAAGTACTTTTTCCCCAAGACACACTAAGCAGAGAAAAGCAATAACCTCTGCACATATTGGTTCCAATTTCTTACTCTTGCTCATAAGTATATTCTTTCTGAACTACCCATATAATCAGGAAAAAAATGTTATACACTCACACACAAATGTGTACAAATTAGCAGATGCCAAGTTCAAACCACTAGTATTCCAAGTCTAAACTGTAAAGGTAGTTCCATATCCTCCTATGGACCTCAGTACCTCCTCCTGGATCGCTCTCTGCTCCTGTCTCTAGAACTGTGCCCACTTCTCTGGTGGCTGCGGCTGCGACTACGGCTGCTGGAGCGGGACCTGTGGCGATGGCGTTTCTCCCGGGATTTGGATCGAGTTCTCCTTTTCCGTTCCCGCGACATGGAGCGAGACCTATGTCTGCGATGCTCTCTGGACCTGGATCTACAAAAGATATTTAGTTTTTAGCTTTGTGGGCACTACATTTCTCATTTACTAAAGCCTCCTCTTTAAAGAGAAACTATCCCTCAGTAGCCTTACCCTCAGTAGCCTTACTTAATGCCAATACTATTTCAAATCAGCTAAATCTATGCTAAAATGAATTGCTGGTATATTAATAACTACATATTAGAATTTCAAAATAAAAATTAAACATTAGTTCTCAGAGGTCAATCAGTGTTGTATAAATTTACATCAGGAATATTTTTTATGAAGGAAACAATCTAACACTACTACATGCCAGGGATTGTATTATCTAGATGCTTTATGGACTTTATTTCATTTAAACTTCTAAGATTTTTAGTACACTTTAGAAACAAAGTGCGTACCTGATGAACATGGACAGAAAGGAGGAAACACATGAGAAAGAATACTGTTTAGGATAAAGTTACTAACTCACTGAATTGGAAAGGTTCTATGACCACTGAAATAAGTTTAAATGCCCACAGTGTGCCTTGTCAGTGTAATCAAAACACAGTTAAGACAGTTCTCTATTCAAGTAGTACATAAATTGGGGAGAAAAAAATTAACATGCATAAATCATTTGAGAACTTAAACTGCAAAAAAAAAAATATTTGTAGGTGTACAGAGAAGGAAAAACACTTCTGTAGCCTCCACTGGGTCACAAAACTAACTTGTGCATTGTGTCTGCGGCCAGGATGGGTGGGGATGGCATATATAGAGGACGTAAAACATCTGAGGGAAAACAACGGAAGAAAGATATGAATTTTGTTAGTAGCCACTTTAAAAGTGATGGAAACATTCTAAACTGGATTGTGACAGCTGTACAACTTTAAATTTACTGAAAATCATGGACCAGCACACTTAAATGGGTAAACTTATGGTATGGTGTGTAAATTAAACTTCAGTAAAGCTCTTTTAAAAATTAAGTCACTTTAAAGAATGAGGTATTTAATCAAATTATGAGAAGAGTAAGTTCAAAAGCACCTTATTCAGATGATGTAATTTACAAACTGAGTTGATTTTCAAATGATTACCTTGTTAATGTTTGAAACTATTCAGCTTATATTAACATTATATTCAAAGAAAGGACATATTGTGGACCTAGTGTCAACCACAGCTGAATAGAGTACTTTCACAATTAAATATTTCTGAGAAGAAAACAGAGGGAAAAGATAAAATTCATTCTATACAAGTTTTTATCAAATGATATTTTCTTTTATCACTCACTTTGAGCTATTTTAACAAGTTATTTCTCTCAACGTGTAATTTCATTTTACTAGATTAGACAATAATTGTCTAGTAAAACCATTTACTGGGTGTCTACTGCACTGCTCTAGGCACTGGGGAGACTGAGCAGCAAATAAAGCAAAGTCCTTAACCTCAGGGAGCTTATACTCCGGAAAGAGGCCTACACAGATACGTAGGCAGTAAATAAAGATAGGTCAGAGAATAAAGAAATGATATATTAAGAAGGGTAAAAATGCAGAACGAAACAAGGTGGTCATCTTTTGTATTGAAGAGGCAGGAAAGGCTTTTCTTATAAAATCGCATTTAAGCAAAGATGAAATGAAGAGTAAGGAAATCAGCTAATCAGCCAGCTCAGAGAAGACTGCTTCAGGTAGAGGGAACATGGGTGCAAAGGCCCTGAGGTGAGAGAAAGTTCAACATGTCAAAAGAAAAGAAGAAACCCTTTTGGCTGCAATGAAATTAGCAAGGCAGAGTAATATCAGGAATCTAACAAGCAGGATGACCAAGTACTTTGTCATTCAAACCAGGATGCACTCGGGGCTTCCCTGGTGGCGCAGTGGTTGAGAATCTGCCTGCCGATGCAGACGACATGGGTTCGTGCCCCAGTCAGGGAAGATCCCACATGCCGCGGAGCGGCTGGGCCCATGAACCATGGCCGCTGAGCCTGCGCGTCCGGAGCCTGTGCTCCGCAGCGGAAGAGGCCACAACAGTGAGAGGCCCGCGTACCGCAAAAAAAAAAAACCCAAAAAACAGGATGCTCTCAACATTAAATTATACAGAGGGAAAGGGGGAGCTATTAATAAATATGCTAAGTAAGACAAGAAATAAACTGTAACTACCCTAGGGCACATTGATCACTCTACTTAAAGCCATGGTGAGGATTTCAACTTCTCCTATGAATGAAATGGAATACCTTTAGAGAGTTTGAAGACAGGGCTGATATGATTTATTTCACTTTTTAAAAAACTCATTCTGGCCGATGTGTAAAGACAGAGTGAGGCGAAGGAAAGTGGACAACAGAAATAGAAATTAAGAAATTGCTTAAGAGGCTATTGTAAATAGTGAGGTAAGAAGTGGCTTGGACTAGAGTAGTAGAAATTAAATTTCTGGCCTGAATATCTAAAGATGTTCTATGTACAAAGAGTTTAAATCTCTCTTCAACAAAGGGAGAAGCTTGCATTAACCAACCGGTAAAAAAAGAACAGTATCATCATTTAATATTTCTACTTCTCATCCTGGATTGAAAAACTCAACAACAATATAAATTAGGTGACACAACTGGTTCTGTTTAATGCCTTAGTTTTTTAGTGTTTTAAGCAGAAATACTGCTGAAAGATGCTAAAAAGTATTAAGGGACATCTAATAGAAACATAAGGTTTTTCTTTCATAACAACAAATGCTCTAGTTTACAGGGAAAAAGTTCTTGGGAAACAGTTACTCTTCAGAGTCAAGAATACTCAAAAGGTTTCAAAAAAGATGTGATTTGAATAAGAGGAATGGTAGGATTTGAAAAAAATGAGAAAGGGCATTCTGCATAGGCATGGACTCATGAGAAAGGCTCAGGGGACTTCCCTGGTGACGCAGTGGTTAAGAATCCGCCTGCCAATGCAGGGGACACGGGTTCGAGCCCTGGTCTGGGAAGATCCCACATGCTGCCGAGCAACTAAGCCCGTGCGCCACGACTACTGAGCCTGTGCTCTACAGCACAAGAGCCACAACTACTGAGCCCATGTGCCACAACTACTGAAGCCCACACGCCTAGAGCCCATGCTCAGCAACAGAGAAGCCACTGCAATGAGAAGCCTGCACACCACAACGAAGAGTAGCCCGCGTGCAGCAACGAAGACCCAACCCAGCCAAAAATTAAATAAATTTATTAAAAAAAAAAAAAAAAAAAGGCTCAGGACAGGAATGAGAGGACAGCAAGTGAAGAAGTAAGAAGGATGAAGTGCACCATGTTTCCTCACCTTAGAAAGAGAAAAATTGTCAGAAACTAGTAAAAACTGTATTTAAAAAAAAAAAAAGGCTTCAAAAAGCCCACAAACATTAGTGCCAAAGGTCAAAACAAAGTGTTATCTTGTCCTCTTTCCTCTTTTAAGGCCGTAAAATGCCCCTTTAAAGCTTTTTGGGATCACTGTACAAGGGGAGAATTAATAAACTCAAAGTCTAGATTGGGTGCAAACTAAACATTTTAGTTTCCCCCTTAATTGACTCACCATGGATTCCCTCATTCAAAATGTATCCAATTATTTATTTATATTTTGAACAGGTACAACCTCTCAGAATGTGTTTCTTAGATGTACCACCCAAACTGATTTTTAAAAACTAAATCCCATCACATGTTTACTCTGAGCTTCTAAAGAAGATTTTTAATAAAATATTCTGAAATATTTTTAGCTTTCTCTATAACTCCAGGGCACTTTGTGATTTTACTCTGATAAAACTAAATTGTAGCTCATGAGTATCTTCTGACCAACTTCTCAAATGACACTGCTCAAATGTGAGCTACAAAAGAATTAAGAGTACTAATTACATTAATTCTCATTCATTGTAAGAAAGATATTTAATCTATAAAAACTACCTTTGGAAAACACAGCTTCAAAACTTATCTTGTATAATACCTACCTTTTAGGATTCTTGCTATGTGATCGAGACCTAAAAAAAAAAAAAAAAAACCTATTTTTAGAAAAGTAACTATAAAAAAGGAAGAAAGGGTACAATGTACTGTGAAAATTACATCCTCATTTCTAATTTTTATATTAATTTTATAAATATAAGGCTTGTATGTATGTACACAAATTTTTCCAAAAGGCACCACAAACTTTTATAGACTTCCCCACTTTGGCATACCGCTTAACTAGGCTACCTGGCTCTAAAAAAAAGAATACGCTCCTAGAAGACTAAAACACAACACAACTCACTAAATCTCCAAAAACCACCTCCCAACCTGGAAAAAATTCTTTGTTATTTGTATCTCTGTCATTTCTTCTTTCCCTCTGGGAACAGAATAAAATTTCTAATCTGTGAGACAATGCTTTGTAATTATCACCTCATACTATAATCCCTAGAACACTCAATTCAATCTTACAGTGTTTCTTAATATGACACACAATACTCTTATATAAAGTACTCTTCATATTTCATAGCACACAATTAAAGCTCAACAGATAGTAATAGCTAATATTACGGTTAATAGGAAGTCACAGGGGGTTTTTGGTGGAGAATATATACCATGGTTGCAGCATGACTTCAGATTCAGCCTGATGTAAATCTTAACTGTTTCCATCACTCACTATCTGTGTGGCCTGGGCAGATTATGTATCTTCCCTCAGCTTAGTCTGTCATTTGCAAAAGAGGGATAGTAATAAAAATTTCACAGGGGGCTTTCAAGTATTAGATGAATATAGGTAAATTCTTAGTGCAGTGGCAGACACACAGTAAGCATCAAGTGACAGTAATTTTTATCATTATCCTTTTCAATACCATAGTTGGAATCCCATTTTGTGTGTCACTTTGTACTTACTAGTAATTTCCTCATCTTCCATACTTAGGTCCTCAAGTTCACAGATAGTTTAAAAAAAATTTTTTAAACATTTCTGAAACAGTGTTAACATTTTATAACCAATGTTAAAGGCAATTTTCCATTTGTCATTAAAGGAGTAAGATGTGATGTACTTTCTCATTATCTTTACATATGTGAAAATGTAGTCCTGCAAAGAATTTTTTTTCTCATTTGACTATCACCTCAGTTGAATAGTTTATACTAGTGGCACTATATTCTGTTGAATTTTAACTTAAACTGAGATTTCAAATACCATTCATATTGTCTTAAATATTACAATACTGGACAATATTCCCACAGAAACTTAGCATACACAAAAGAGAACAGAGATAAAGCTCTGAGGTAAAATTTACCAGTAAATGAAGAACATATATATCAACGGAAGAATGACAGCAGTTCCTCTAAACAGGAACATGTCCATATGTAGGTTTGGTTTTGTCATTACAGTGAAAAAAGATTACCTGTTACAAGCCATGTAACACAAATGAAGTCAGTTTAAATGTCTTGAAATAGACTGAGTGTAACATGATCAAAGCTTAGAAGCTGACATAACCTAGTCCCATATTATCAAAGATTTTAATTAATTTAGGGACATCTGCTGAAGAGAAGGTATTTAAATTTCAGAGATACGTAATACAATTAAGGGAACACTATTAAGTTAGAACTACAGGTAAATGTTTTGTGGCATACCCCTCCATCTGAAAACTGCTGAATTTATAAACATGATGCCACACAACTTGCTGCCAATGGGTAAAAGTGACCCAGAACATGTAAACATTCTAAATATGAAGAATGATTTTATCAACTAATATGTCAATATAAAAAGAATGGTGGGGCTTCCCTGGTGGCGCAGAGGTTGAGAGTCCGCCGGCCGATGCAGGGGACACGGGTTCGTGCCCCGGTCCGGGAAGATGCCGCATGCCGTGGAGCGGCTGGGCCCGTGAGCCATGACCGCTGAGCCTGTGCTCCGCAACGGGAGAGGCCACAACAGTGAGAGGCCCGTGTACCGACAAAAAAAAAAAAAAAAAAAAAAAAAAAAAAAAAAAAAAAAAAAAGAATTGTGCACATTTAGCTATTAATAAATGAATAAAAATTTTAATAGTTTATAGCTCCTAAATTGAAGAAATACAGAATCAAGTACAACGTAAAATAATCAATGAAAGAAGCGGACAAAAAAATACCCAAACCTTCTATATCAACAAGTATATATCATAAAATAGTTCCATGCCAGCCTGGTACAAAGCTAGCCCATTATGAAAATCAGAGGGCTAGAAAAGGGCCTTGTTATATAAATCTTACAAAACATACAGATGTGAAGCAATCTTTATTCCCTCTTCCATACATTTTGAAGGAAATCTCCTTAACTTAAACAGCCATAAGTTAACATACTTGAATAAACATTGTTTCACATGGTAATATTTTTAAGAGTAAACAGAAATTTCTCATGTCCAGATTTATTAACATCTAAAACCTTGTATAATCACATCTCTTTTTAGAACCAGCGATGTTCAACTTCAGATATTTGGACTACTCAATTAATTACTCCATACCTCCTCAGCTTCTCCCTTTCTTCTCTCTCCCTTTCTTCTCTTCTTTTCAGGCGTTCCTGGTTTCTTTTCTCCTGCTTCTCAGCTACAACTCTCTTAAAAAACAATGACAGTTCAAATAATACTAAATGAGAAGCATTATTTACTGGGCCCATTCATAGCATTATGCTAAACTTTACCATATCTAACATTAAAAAGTTTTTAATAAGAATTCATTTTGAAGTTTTGCCAGGTAATCATTAAGCTTACAAGTCTGGTTTCCAAACTCTTTCCCCCCTTCCATATAAAATTTCATGTTTCCCCATGACTTCTTAATATTTCAAAGTCACTGTCACGAGATTTTTCTCCTCTTAACGTCTTCTAAATTCTAAACTCTTTAAAGATTTCCAATATAGAAATGTCTTCTGTCGACTTCTAGTTACAATCCTGAGGCTGCTGCTTTTAAAAAGTACCACTGAAATGCTAAACAGTTGTTGCTAGGTCTATATTTGCAAAGGTTCCCAATTAGGTATCATTTTTGAGTTTTAACTTCAAGCCAAACAATCATTTGCTATAGTGAAACTCTTTCTGTAATTTCAAAAAATTTATCCAAGGTCATCCTAGCTACTCCAAATACTGAGACGAGTTCACAGTTAACTACAAATATGGAGACATGTCTAGGTGATTCTGATTCCACATTATTTAATGTCAAACTATGGATCCTGGGTTAATTTCAGTGATAACTGCACAAAAAGTCACTTCCCAGTGTTTCCCATCTTTGAGACAGTCCTCAATTCATGACAAAATGCTACAGTGCCATTTTTTTAAAAAACTAGCCACATCAGATTGTTGAAAAGTAAATTGATCCTTTCCATTGACTCTGCTTATGTTCACCTCTTTAGAAATATCTTTTTGGGTTTGCTTATCTTCTCAGAACTCAGCAGACGAGTAAGAGCTGTGTTGCCTTTCTCACAACAGCCTATATATTTAAGCAACAGTGATTGTCCTTTTTTAAAAAATAGGTTTCTAAGTCCTTTCTGAATTGGGGGCAAAAGCATAAAACTAGAGGTCCTACAAGTTTGCTATTTAGTGAACTGCAAAATATTTCAAATATTGGATCATTTTTTCAATCTTCCTTTAAAGTAAATATTATATTAAATTTTAAAAGTATCACTGGAAATTTTAGGCATTATTTTAGAACCCAGTTTGCAGGGTTCCTCCCTAATTCAACATCGTATCCAAGACAAAATAGTACCTCCTCCCAGAATAAGAGGATTTTTAAAGTCTGTTTCTCAGATATCATCCATTAAACAAGCTGGTATTTCCATTTACAATCCCCTACACTATTCAGTATGAATTGTTAACAGAATCACAGTTAAGAATAGTCTTGAATCACAATCAAGATGACTACACAAAAAGACAACTTACAAAGATCAAAAGAATGAGTGGCTATATTGGATAAAGTGAGGGGTATTAATTTACCAATGTACCTTTAATTCTTCAAGCTTCTCTCTTATTTCAATAAATCCCAGGTGCAGTTTACCCCCAAAATGATCAGCCAGTCGTCTGTCATTATCATGAAGACCTAAATAGGCAGAGCAAACTTCACAGACTCGAAGTTTCTGCTGCTGGAAACTGGAAGCTGGCATAGAATTCCGATAAACTTCCTAAACAAAAGTGACAGAAACAATGTTCATATAAACCGCATTAAAATCATACAATACACTATGTTTATATCAAAAATGTTTCTAATGAACACACAAAAGCATGATTATTTTGTCACGAATATTATAGATTCCCCATTACCCCGATCCTTTGTCCTAGGGACTTCTCCACTGGAAATGAAAGATCAGAGCCTCTTTTGTCAAGAAATACCATAACAATAACATGATACAACTTTCTTAAAAGGTTTTCTCAATGTTCTGTTTTCTATAATTTTCATTAAAAATGAGATGTAGCAACCCCCAAAGTATACATCAGTGAAGGATCAAGGAAGAAGCAGTCGCCCATGCTTGGGGAAAAGGAATGCATGTCTTCCATACTACTACAGCTTCCTTCCACTGCCTTCTTGCCCACATATCATTTTCCCCCCATGTAAATGCAGACAGGGCATACAAATGATAAGACTTCCCATCAAACAGAGTAGCTCTAAAGACAAAGATGAAAGGTGTCTTATGGAGATTAAGATGTCTTGTACTCAAATCATTTTATTTATATTAAGTTCATTAATGAAATAATAAACATTAATGGATTTGCGTATCCACTCTACTCTTTTTCCTTATTAACAGAATTCTGATTTTTGTTTGAGGCAGCAGCATGGCCAGCCAAAAACATTACATTTCCAAGCTTCCATGTAGCTTTTGCTAAGGAGATATAAGTGGACACTGCTGGAAAGAATCTATAGGAAAATTCTTTAAAAAGGAGTCAACAGATTCAGATGAAAATCATCAACAGCTGCTATAACCTGTGGATCAAGAAACAATGGAAAACAGAATACTTACAATGTCAATACCAAGACACTTACTAATTACAAAAGGGAAACACAGTAACTTCACAGTGGAAAAATAGGTAACATCACCAGAAATGAACAAACCACTAACATATGCCTTTTGATAAGGCTGTAACATTATTTCAGTGGTATTCCTCTCAAACAAATATCTAATGAGAAAGAAGTATTAGACAAATCCAAAGGGAAGGACATTTTACAGAATAACCTATACTTTTCAAAACTGTCAAGATCATGTAAGACAAAGACTGAGGTACCAGATTATATTAGACTAGAGAAACATAACAACTAAACGCAATACGTGATCCTGGACTGGATCTTAAAAAAAAAAATTTTTCTTTTCTGAAAACGAACATTATTGGGACAACTGGCAAAAACTGAACAAAGTCTTCAGATTAATTAATAGTACTGTATCATTGTTACTTCTTAATTCAGATAATTGTACTGTGGTTGTGTAATAAAATATCCTTGTTTTTAAGAAATACACATTGAAGTATCTAGGGATAAAGAGGCAGCATATTTATAACTTATTGTCAAACAGTTAAAATACACACACTCATGTAGGAAGAAAATGATAAAGCAAATGTGGTAAAATGTTGAAGAGTCTGGGTGAAGGATGTAGGGGAATTCTTCACACAATGTTTTAACTTTTCTTAAAATACTTCAAAATTAAAAAATTTTAAAAAGGAAAACTGAAAACACAACACACAAGACGAGTCAACTCAACTTTTGTGCCTTGTTATTCCTCCTCTTTCTACTTACGCATAGAGAAAAGGCTTTAGGCTTAGTGGCCATAGTGCTACCACAAACTGATAAGCATAAAGATAAATCCACATAGTAAGGATGGCTGAACTTAAAGCTAGAAGTAGCCTGTATGCTAGATGGCATCATGGAGCTACTGTACCAGCCCCAGGCTTCCTAACCTCAAGTATTTATTAAATGAGAAAAACAAAAAACCCTTCTTTGGTTCAGTCATTGTAAGTTAAGTTTCTTATTACGTACAGTTGAACACAATCTATAATAGGCAAGTAAACATTTTAATGCACTGTCCTACGTAAAAATCAACTGATAATACATAACAGACTAGCAATATTGAGCTACTGGGTAATACTAGTAAATCACCAAGTGTATATATATGAAGTTTTATGAAAACTGCAATATATGGAAGGAAAGTAATAATGATTGCTGGCTTCATTACCCAAGAGTCTTCTGGGGAAATAAACTAGCTATAAAATAGTTTGTGCATTTTAAAATTCACAGTATTTATTTTCTGGATTGATATTAACTACATTTAAAGAAATCCTAATATTAAGACATTAAAACTATCTAGAATGGCTACTTGGTATATCTTTTCCCAGCCTAGAACCTTTAATCTGTGTCTTTGTATTTAGAGTGGGTTTCTTATAGCTAGTATATAGCTAAGTCTTGTGGGGTTTTTTTGTTGTTGTTTTGTTTTGTTTTAAATCTAGTCTCACAATCTCTGCTTTTTAATTGGATTGTTGAGACCATTTACATTTAATGTAATTATTGGTACACTGGGTTTAAGTCTACCATCCCACTATTTTTTATATGTCCAATCTGTTGTTTGTTCCTTTTCTCCTGCCTTTCTTTTGGATTAAGTATTTTTTAGGATTCCATTTTACTGCTACTATTAGTTACAACTTTTCTCCCCTCCAGTGGTTTCTCTAGGGTTTATAGTATACAACTTCAACTTATGAAGAAAGCTGGAGAGTCTTTTATTAACGTAAGATAAAGGAGATTTCAAAACAAGGGACATTAACAGGGACAGAGAAGGACATGTCAAAATAATAAAGGGTTAAATTAATCAAAAGATACAACACTCCTGAATGTCTATTAGCCTAATAACAGAGCTTCAAAATAAAACATAAACTGCCAAAATGAAAAGCATAAATAAATCCACAACTATAGAGACTTCAACACTCCTCTCATAGGCAGAAAACTCAACAGGATATAGAAGACTTGAAAAAACCTATTAACTATCTTGACTCAATTGACATTTATAGAACACTCTATTTAACAAGGCAGAATATCATTCTTTTCAAGTACAGATGGAATGTTCACCAAGACAGACCATATGCAGGGCCACAAAACAAGTATTGACAATATTTAAGAAAACTGAAATCAGACACGTTCTCTGACCACAAGAGAACTGAATTAAAATCATTATCAGAAAAAAATCTGAAACAAACTAAAAGCCAAATATGTAAAAACTAAAACACATGCCTTCAAAACCCACAAGTCAAAAAAGAAATCACAAAGCAATATTAACAAATATTTAGAAATGAATGAAAATAACACAACATATGAAAATCTGTTTCATAACTTCTAAGCTACCATCATGCTTAGAAGAAAACTTACAGCATTAAATGGTCTAAAATCAATGATCTAAGGGGTGTGGGGAGGGAGGATCGGGAGTTTGGGATTAGCAGGTGCAAACTAGTATATATAGGATGCATAAACAACAAGGTCCTACTGTATAGTACAGGGAACTATATTCAATATCCTGTGATAAAACAGAATGGAAAAGAATATATATGTGTAACTGAGTCACTGTGCTACAGAGCAGAAATTAACACATTGTAAATAAACTATACTTCAATAAAATTTAAAAATAAACCAATTATCTAAGCTTCTGCCTTAAAAGGCTAGATAATAAGAAAAAATTAAACCCAGGTGTGATACAGTTAGGAACAACGGAGACTACAGTAAAGGGGAGAGTACACTTTCATCCAAAGGCATTCGATTTTCTAAAAAATATCAGGGGGGGGCCAAACAAAATAGAACTTTGTCTGCAGGACATCAGATTTTGATCTGTGCTGTGGAGGAAGAATGAGAGGAGGCTCCCAATGTGTTAGCAGACTGTACTAAGTAAGAAGGGAGAATACTATAGTTGCACGGGCCATGGAGTAGGGGGTGGGGTATCATAGTGACCATGTATATGAAGACTGCATGTGTGTGGACTGTGTGTGAGACTGTTGTGTATGACTAGCTAGTTTAGTTAATTTCATTTACTCGTTATAAATTTCAACAGATCAATGACTAAATTCCAAAACAACCACTAATTTTGATATACAACCCATTAGTATGACACAAACTAGTTAAGTATTTTTAAACTGGTTTAAATTTCCTTTAATAGTAATAATTTTTCAATAATTTCTAGTCAAATATATGTTCTTTAGGAAGTACAGATACTAAGGCTCTATAAATTACCACAAAGAATTTAGTTACCTCTGCTTCTCTTTTCTTTGCCCGTGCTTTCTCTACTTCATCCATTACTTTCTGGGATTCCTCCACATTCCCTTCAGCTCCTAGCTGTTCCACCTTAGCCAACAATTTACCGATTTCTTCATTTAACTCATGAACACGTTCTGCCTGGAGAGAATCAGAAAAGATCATGAATAAAAAGCAGAATGTACCAAAGTTCAAAATATTGTATAAATGCTCAGAAAAGACGTAAGTTATCGAAGGCAATATGAGTATAACTAATGCTTTCTGAACATACCATAAATGAACTGGTGGGACATCAAGATATTTTGAGCCTGCCTGCCTTTACTTCAGTGAATTCAGGGATACAGCTGATCTCAGTGTAACTATTACTTCTCAACCTCTGCTTCGGCAGTGCATTCCAAGTATAAAATACATTTTCGTCCACAATTTGGCTCTCTGTACCTTTCCAAACTATCTCTTTCTGTTCTCCCACTTCACAACAAATCTACACTTATATTTAGTTTCCCAAACTTAGCCTGTTGTTTTCTTCCTCTGTGACTTTGCACGTACTGCTCCCTCTTCCTGCGATGCCGTCCATTACCTCCCTTACCTACCTAGTGTATGTCTATCTATTCAGTAAGAGTCAACTCAAGAGTCTATTATGTGAAGCACTGGTGAACAATCAATCACCACACCTTACCCTCACTTAAGACACTTAAGCAGAGAGGGCAATACTCTCCTTTGTGCCATCTTTGTATCTTCTATGACCATTACTTTTATATATATCTCACCACTTTAAAGATATCTATATACCATTTTTGTATTTCCAATGCCCAAGAAATAGCATCTGCTCAAACATGAGTAAAAGAAATGAACTGGAGGATATTCTTTAAGGCAAAGATATGGCTTTAGAGTCCAACTGCCAAACCAATTAACAGCCATGCAATTTTGGCCATATTACATAACCTGAATCTACTTCCTTATCTGAGAAGTATGGATAATCTCACAAAGTTGTGAGAAACAAGAAAATGTGCCTGTACATGCATGCAGCACATTACTGATATTCAGTATACAAGCATAGCACCCTTCTCGCTTAGTCCATGTCTTTCCATTAGGATTAATTCTTGCCTTGCGTTTTGATATGCCTCCTCCTCACCACCACCATCATCGTGGGAATCTAGTTCATTCTTACTGTTTTAATGGCACATGATAACATAAACACAGTCTTTACTTTGGCTACAAAATAAGTACTCAGGCTGTGTGGCCAATATTATTAGTAAAGAAGTTTCTGTTTTCGCCTTTGGCTGCACTGGGTCTTAGTTGTGGCGTGCGGGCTCAGTCATTGCAGCACGTGGGCTTAGTTGCCCTGTGGCATGTGGGATCTTAGTTCCCTCACCAGGGATCAAACTCGTGTCCCCTGCATTGGAAGAAGGATTCTTAACCACTGGACCACGAGGCAAGTCCCACAAAGAAGGTTTTGATTTGAAATGGACATCCAGTCCCAACAAAGTAGTGTGCCAGTAACCTTTACTTCTTAAATTTACCTCAATCCAATATATTTGTCCCTCAAAGAAATCCCCAACTCTGTTATCATTATCCTACCACTTTTAACAAAATGATATTTTCTTTAAATACCTGCCACAGAATGATTGCATTAATGACCAAAACTCTTCACCCTTCCTGCATCTGTGCCCTTTGCTACTTAACTGAGTACCATCATATGCTGACTCTGAACCTGGCCATGTAACTGGCTTTGGTTAACAGGACGGTAGCAAATATGACATAAGGGAAGGCTTAAAAAGTGCCTGTATGACTGGGCTGGATACTTTTTCACCTCTGCTACCACCATGAGAACATGGCCAGGCTAGCCTTTTAGACCATAGTTCAGCAGCCTCCAGACGACTGGAAGACATGTGAGTGAGCCCAGCTGAGACAGGAATGACTGCCCAGTCAAGTTCAGCCTAAGTCACTGATTATAGACTCATGGGCTACATAAATATTTAATGTTTTAAGTTTTTTTTTTTTTTTTTTTTTTTTTTTTGCGGTACGCGGGCCTCTCACTGTTGTGGCCTCTCCCGTTGCGGAGCACAGGCTCCGGACGCGCGGGCTCAGCGGCCATGGCTCATGGGCCCAGACGCTCCGCGGCACGTGGGATCTTCCCGGACCGGGGCACGAACCCGTGTTCCCTGCATCGGCAGGCGGACTCTCAACCACTGCGCCACCAGGGAAGCCCTAATGTTTTAAGTTTTGAGGTAGTCTGTTAAACAGCATTTTTGTGGTGATAGATAAGCAATACAATACTGTATAAATCAATACAGCTGGGGTCTAGCCAACACCTGTGGATCTCTTTCAACCATGAGAAATGAGATTCCTTGTACTTTAGGATGCCCATCTTTACAGTCCCCATCTTAACGGAACTTTACAGAAAAAGTTGGTTAAAAGTAACCCTTCTCCTCAAACAAAGGAATCCATTTCCCTTTGTACACACATGTATGGGCACTATATTTAATCATGTCACCTAAACTCTATTGACTAACTTTGTCTCCATTCTGCATTTTCATAAAATGTGCCAGACTATACTGAATGGTACAAAATACTATAAAGTAGGAAGTCAAACCAACAAAAGTCAATATGTGGACTTTGAATTCTGATTCAACAAACCAACTCTACACAGGAAAAATGAACACATTCTGGATATTGGATAATATTAAAAAATTGTTACCTTTATGGATGTAATTTTGTGGTTATGTTTAAGAGGTGAAATGATATGACGTCTCGAATTTGCTTTTAAAATAATGAAACAATAGCACAAGACTGATGGCTTTAAATCCACTGGGGTTCACTGTACTTTTCTATTTACTTTTTGCATATAAGTATTCAACAAAACATTTTTAAAAGGTAGTGAGTAGAGTAGAACATCTGAAGAATACTCAAAACTCAACATTAAAAAAATGAGCAATTCATTTGGAAAATGGGCATAAGACATACACAAACATTTCACTGAAGAGGTTATACAAAAGAGGTTATACAGCTGGCAAATAAGCACGTGAAAAAAATGTTCAGCATCATTAGTCATTAGGGAAATGCAAACTGAAACTGCAGTGAGATATCACCACACACCTTTCAGAATGATTAAAATGAAATACAGTGGCACTTCCCTGGCGGTCCAGTGGTTAAGACTCCACACTCCCAATGCAGGGGCAGGGGTTTGATCCCTGGTCGGCGAACTAAAATCCCACATGCCACACCGCACGGCCAAAGAAAAAAAAGAAAGAAACATAGTGACACCATCAACTGCTGGCATGGATGTGGAGAAACTGGATCACTAACACACTGCTGGCAGGAATGTAAAATGGTACAGCCACTCTAGAAAGAAGTTTGGCACTTGCTTTCAAAACTAAAAATATATTTACTAAATGATCCAATAACTGTATCCTTGGGCATTTATCCCAGAGAAATGAAAACGTATGTCCACACAAAAATCTGTACGTAAAGATTTATTGCAGCTTTACTGGTATTAGCCAATAACTGAAATGTCCTTCCCAAATGTCCTTCAATATGTGAAAGGTTAACCTGTGGTATATACATACCATGGAATACACAAAAATAAAAAGGAATGAACTACTGATGAACAACTTGTATGAATAGTAAGGAAGTTGTGTTGAGTGAAAAAAGCCAATTTCAAAAGGATACATACTGCATGATTCCACTTACATAATATTCAATGATATTACATAATTATAGAGATGGAAAATAGATTAGTGATGGCCAGGGGCTAGTGGGGAATGGGTGTGGCTATAAAGGGGTAACACAAGGGAGTATGAAGTGATGCTACACAGTTAAGTAACTTAATTATGGTGGTAGTTACCCAAGTAACAGGTGATGAAACTGCATAGAGCTACAGACACATATGCCTAACTGGTGAAATCTGAATTAAATGTAAGGATTGGCCCAATACCAATTTATTGGCTTATGATACTGTACTGTAGTTGTGTAAGATGTTAACCTAGGGGAGGCTAAAGGAAGAGTACTTAAAATTCCCTATATATGTCTTTGCAATCTCCTATGAATGTAATTATTTCAAAATAAAAAGTTAAAACAAAAGTAGTGAGGTAGGGCTTCCCTGGTGGCGCAGTGGTTGAGAGTCCGCCTGCCGATGCAGGGGACATGGGTTCGTGCCCCGGTCCGGGAAGATTCCACATGCCGCGGAGCGGCTGGGCCCGTGAGCCATGGCCGCTGAGCCTGCACCCGCGTAACGCAAAAAAAAAAAAAAAAAAAAAAAAAAAGTAGTGAGGTAAAACTATACTTTGTATTAATGAAATGATTGAAAATCTTACCTTTGCTGCAACTTCAGCACTAATCTCTTCCTGAGTTTCTGCTAATCTTTTCTTAGCCACTTCTGTTCTTCGATCACAATCTGCAATGAATGACTGAAGATGATCCATAGCCTACAAAGTTTAATTAAAAGACAATTACTGCAAGAAAAATCAACCTTATTCATAAATATCTTTACTCACAAATTACACTTTATTATTTAAAATGCTACCACGGGAATAAAAGAAATAACAAAACTGGGTTCAGTTACAAATTGAAAACACTATTCATCATCTATCAAATTGACAAAGAATAGACATAAATAATTCCCAGGAAAGGTAAGGCTATAAGGAAACTGCCACTCTCATACTATGCTGAAGGAAGCACAAACTAGCACAGCCTTTATAAAAAGGCACCATGGTAATCATTATCAAAAGCTTTAAAAATGACCCCGACTTAGTAATTTTACTTCTAGAAATCTATTTTAAGAAAGTAATCAGAGGTATATGGAGGAATTAATATTCAAAGATGTTCTTCACAGTGTTATTTTTAATGGTGAAAAGCTGTAAATACCCTAAATATCCAGGTAACACTTGGAAAATTTAATCCTCAGCCATTTAAAAAAGGTGTCAGTAGAACACGTTAAGGATATAAGAAAATGGTCATGATTTATTTGTAAATAAAGTTCTAAAACGTTAAATGCAGCAAGATCCCATTTTTGTAAAATAAAGTAGCATAGAAAAAATGGAAGAGCATACATTAAATGTTAACAGTTATTTCTGAATATACGGATAATTTTTAATAATGTTTTCATGTACTTTTCAAATTTTTCACAATGAAAATGTTACAATCAGGAAAACTTGCCCTTTTCTCAAAGAATAAACCACTGAGAATTTTAGCAGTGTCTACACTGCAAAAATCCAGGTCAATATTTATATAAAAGACACTTATCAGGCATATATTAATATAGCTATAATTAAATAACAATTCATTTAAAAGTAAACTTTAAAGATTTATTCACAAACCAACCGATTCAAACTTTCATATCTTACTGTAGAGAAATACAGCTAATTCAAAACACAAATGTTTAAAAATATAAATTTATTCAACATATATCAAATTCTAAAAATGGTTGATTAACCCATGAATTTCATGAAAAGGCAAAATAAAACCTTTTATCTGTGATGAGAAAGAAACAGCTATTTAATTCTTTTAGTTTAAATTTTATCTTTAAAAAAAGATGAACTAATCCATAAATAGTGTTGGGTCAACTAAGTAGCTATCTGGAAAAAGAGAGCTCTATACCTCAATTCCTTATAACAGAATAAATTTAAGTTGGATCACAGATTTAAATATATAAAACAAAGCCATAAAAATTCCATAAGAAATCATGAGAGAGAATTCTCATCACATCAGGATAGGGAAGGCCTTTTGAATTAATCGAATAGATTTTTTAAAGATTAATAAATTGGAAAACTATACATTTTGCAAGACTCACAACTACCAAAAAAGAAATAGGAAAAAAATGCAATGTATTATCTGAGAAAAGGGACTAATTTTCATTATCTGTAAAGAGTCAGTGCAAATCAATTAGAAAAATACTAACATCCAAGATTAGCAAATAGCACCCACCCCCTGCAAAATGTACACTGTCAGTTCAATGAAAAGGAAATAAAAACAGATTTTAAATCTATAAAATTTTTTCAAACTCACTCATAAGAGAAATGCAAATTAAAATTACACTATATTTCACATTTCATCTATCAAAGCTACATAGAAATCTTGACAGCACACTATGTGGTCTATGGGAAATAGATAATTTCATACATACTGGTGGGAGTATAAACTGATAATTCTCATGGAGGGCAACCAGGCAAAACTGGCCTTTGACTCAGTTATTCTATTTCTAGAAATTTAATCTGTAGATACTTGATATGTAAAAAAAAAATGTATTACCATACCATAATAGAAAAAGATTGAAAACACCATACCCCTACATCTACATGGTGGTGAATTTCTGCTGTATTTTATGCCCAGTGTATATTAAATCATAACACAATCACTTTAAGGTGTTTCCCTAACTGCTCCAGCCCCATATTAAATTATGTTTCCATAGATGACTTCATTTCCGTTAGCAGAAATTCTTGGAAGTTCAAAAAAGTAGATTGGGGGGCCTATTTACTACCTTATCTCCCAAACCAAATGAAACACCTACTACCTCACTGATAAAACATATAAGGTTTATGGTCATCAGTATGTTCTATGTAATGCTGATTGGTACGTTTTCTATTAAAAAAAAAAATTAAAGTCAAGAGTTTGAGCCCTTTAGATACCTAAATTCTACCTTCTATTTCCTCTAATATTTCTTCTATTAGTTTTACATAAAAAACAACATTGTCCTTAATATCCTCTCTCTCTCTACATATATATTTACAAATACAAAAATAAATACGAACGTAATAATTCAGTAATTAAAGGGCTTTATATACACTAGAAATTAGTTGTTTACATTTGCTTAAGATGGTATTTCCTTAATCACAACTACCTTAATTGGGAAGAATATGCTTAATTTTCAAAAGAATATATGATGTGCACAACTTTCACACATTTTCTTAAAATCCCGTTTCACCATTTTAAAAAAATATTGTTAGTCAAGAAAGTACATAATCTTAATTTAGTACTACCCTTCATATAATCACAAAAAAGATAATTTGCTAAGAGCCTTTTCCCATTAAGAGATATGAATCCATATTCAAAATATTTTACTGCAAAAGATAATCTAACTTGTTGAAGCAAAATGACATACATCGAGTTCAAAGAAAAAATCTTGTTCTTTGGATGCAATTTCATAATCTGCTCTTAAAGCCAGGTCATGGACTTTCAGACATTCTCCAAGATCCATTCTCTGGGTGGGGGGAGAAAAAAGACACATATTATTAAAACAGAAAATGTATTTTTTCAAAAATTCATTAACAACCACAATTCTCTTCAGAATAATGATTAAGTCATACAGATGTTTATTTATGAACTTTCAAATTACAAAATTTCACAGACAGGTATAAAACTTGGTGCCTGCATGAAAAAACCCGCAAGAATTCTGTCTACCAACAGATGGGAACCATGATCACTTGTGTACTTAAGAACAAATGGACAAGGAAAAGCCTGTCAGAATCTGAGAAGAGCTTCTATCTCAAAACATATTTCACTTGCCCTTTAACACAGAAAAGACAAAGTTAATTTAAAATCAAACTAGGGCTTCCCTGGTGGTGCAGTGGTTAAGAATCTGCCTGCCAATGCAGGGGACACTGGTTCGACCCCTGGTCCGGGAAGACCCCACATGCCACGGAGCAACTAAGCCCATGTGCTACAACTACTGACCCTGTGCTCTAGAACCCACAAGCCACAACTACTGAGCCCGCGGGCCACAACTACTGAAGCCTCCGCACCTAGAGCCTGTGCTCCACAACAAGAGAAGCCACTGCAATGAGAAGCCCACGCACCACAACGAAGGGTAGCCCCCACTCGCCGCAACTAGAGGAAGCCTGCGCACAGCAATGAAGACCCGATGCAGCCAAAAATAAATACATAAAATAAAATAAAATCAGAAGAACGAGTAAATCAAACTGCTAAATTATAGTCAATATTCTTTGAATAACATTCTAATTTTCAAGTAAAGATAGAGTCCTCAAACAACAGACTGGTAATCTTGATATGGATTCCAGACAAGACTCCAGGTGAACTAGTAAAGAGAGAATTTATTAAAACCCAATATAACTTCACAAAGAATAAGTATCTAGCCCCACTTTGATAAGCATATGTCAGGGAAATAAAATGAATACCAAGTAGATATTTATTGCAATAAGGAATCTACTAGGATCCTTCTACTTGAAATTCCAATTAGATATTATTTACCCAATTAGAGGCTTTTCTCGTATCTGAGACAAAAATTTCTAAAATTCTGTCCATTTTTACATGTATCTGGGCAACTGATAAGATCTTTCATGAAATCCTTTTGGAAGCATACTGAACAGAAAAAAATGGGCTAGATATAAAGATAATTACAGATGGGATTAAACGTGATCAGAGCAAAGCAGAGATTTTCCAACTGGAGGTATGCTATCCCATCACTGGAATGTCACAGACTCTCTGGAAAGTTGGTGAAAGTGAATAATTCAAAAAGGTAAATATTCCTTTTGTTTTTGTTACACAAATTATGCACAAAGTAAAACTACAACAAAACATTGCAGCAGTGAAGTCATCCTTCAACTGACAGCTGAGTACCTAACTTGTGCCAAGCACTATGCCAGGTGCTAGGGACATAGCACCAAGTGACAAAAGATACAGTCTCCAACCTCATGGAGCTGACATTCTAGAAGAGGGGAAGCAAATAATAACCATACTTGTGTCGCTGAACAAAGTTAAGTGATCTAATAAAATAGTAATGCTCCCATTACTGTGAGAGGCTACTTGGGATGAGGTAGCCAGAGAAGCCCTTTCTGAAGAGGATACATTTAAACTGGATCTAAAAAGTGAGAGGAAGCACACTAACCTTAGGAAAAGCCAAGAAAAGAGTGTTCCAGGTTTACAGAAGATTTAGAAAGCAGATCTTTAAGAAAATATATGCCAGCATTACTCAGAGGGAAGTTTCTAGTAGCAGGGAACAGGACTCGAGTATCTACAGCACATAGGTCTGGGCCTTAGCTTTGTATATACTATCTAAAAATGACTTTGCCTATTCGACATGGTTGCCAACCACCTGGACATGTGTATAATAAAGGATATGATTATCAATGCGGTACAATATCCCAAGCTAAAAAGGATGGTGAATTCACTGGATTAAGATTCAAAAATATTGATATACCAGATAAAATTTAGTATGAAGAAATAAATATGAAGTCCTACAGTTGCATCTAAGAAGTCAAATTTACAAATAACTAGGTTATGAGCAAAAAATCTGACAAACTGAAATACTTACTAGACAAAAGTAAGGGTTACAGTGTGGCACGACTGAGATCAATTTATGTGATACAAAATTAACTTATAGAATACAGTATGAGCAAAGTTGAGAAATCTCTTATTGAAGGCTGGTTTTAAAAGCAAACCCCTCTCCCTCCAAAACACACACTGTTGTGTGCTAACACATTTCAAAAGTGATATGAATAAACAAGATAAAGTGTCTCAAAACAAAGCTATACAAAACAGCCAGAGAACGGATGTAATTAGCTGGAGAAGAATTAAGATGTGGAAAGTCAACTGAAGAACTTTTCAATATGAAGCAGAAACAGACTGTATTATGGTCCCAAGGGACTCCAGAGAGTTAGACTTTAGTCCTCTCAACATAAGAAAATAACTTCCTAATAATCAGAGCTTTCCAAAGATGGAATAAGCTTTCTTGGGAGTTAGTTGAGTTGCCAGATAACTGAGAGGTTCAAATACAGTTTAGACAACCATTTCTCTAGGGTAGTGAATAAAGAATTCAACCATCAGATAACTTTTATTCTTTCCTCCAACTCTGAGATCTTATGACTATCTTTAAAAAAAAGCTTCTCAATAAAACTACATTACCTCAGTTCTTAATTATGTAAAGGAATGAATGGAAAAATATAGACAATGTCCTCAAAGTTACCCTTTTGGAAATAATAAGGAATATTCACCACCATTATAGAAGTCCTCATCACACTAATGGTCTAAAGTGTCAGTGTCGCTGAGGATGCTGAGATTTTCCAGGCCCCATTGCTTCCTCTCATTCATTAGTCCCTGGATTAACAAACTAAGGAGTTTTCCAGTGATAAGAAACAGCAATCGAAACTTTCTATAGATGTGTGGAAATTCAAAGCTGCTTATTAGGCAACATTAAGAAAAAACTGTAGAAAAACATTTAACACTCTTTATAAAAAACATGCAGGAAAATAAGACAGGAATGAAAGAAGTTAATGGCAAAAAGAATGGTGTTACCCCCTTTGTTACACCAGCCTGTTGATTTCTTAATAATATCTTAACATTAATCATTCCAACAATCCTATTTGCATATATTTCCACAGCTATAGTTGTTCATGCTATGCTTATTTCATAAAATGTTAAGATGTCATAATTGGAAATGCCTTTGATCCTGTGCAGCAGTTCTCAACCTGGACCCGGGGAGCTTTTAAGTAATATCAGTGGAAGCTTCGGAAAACAGGCCCAAGCCCAACCCTCCAAAAACTGAACTGTAAAAGCCTCCCAGAAGTTTTTAACGTACAGTGTTGTGAACCACTCACTGATCCAATTTTATTCCCGTTCCACAAAGGAACTGAAGGCCAGAAAGACTGACTTCTTCAGGGTACTTATTAGGAAATCTGGTTAGCAGATTTCTAGTCTAACACCCCTTCCACTTTATTATGCTAGTTCCAATTATTTCAGTACTAACTTATCTTTTAATATTTTTAGTTGACATTCACCCCCCGTAACATCTAAAAAAGCTCTGCACACAGCAGATACTCAAAGCAGCCGTCTACCGCCTTTCCTTCAGTAATCTCCCTTATTTTTATGCTCTCCGTAACTATATTTCCAATCTGTTTTCAAAAACATATAAATTGCCTCACTGTGTTTAACCTAAATATCTCTGTTGTCCACCCATACTATCCTTTGGCAGCAACTCCTGGCTTTCCCCTAGTCTATCTTTAAATTTACATCACACAACCAACCAAAAGAAAAGCAACTACATGGGTCAAGAACAAAATGAACACCAAATAATACCCAATTAAATCCCTATAGCAGAGGTGGAATTTTGGTGACAGGAGTAGAGCTGGGGGTAATATATGCCTTGGGGGGGATTTACAGAAGGAAAATATGAGCTCCAAAAGGATAAGGATTTTTTCTATTTTATCCACTATGTACCTGAGCCTGTATACAGGTACACAAGAATGCTTAAATAAATATTTAATATTTGTTGAATGAACCAAACTAGGAAAAGAGAGCAGAGAAGAACACTGGCACAGGGGGCCCTGGACTTAACGAGCAAGGGTGGTCAAGATGTACCCCAGGACAAAACTGGTCTGAGCTCTGGAAGGGAAGGTCTTCTTAGCCTCTCCTTGGATTATCTTCTTTGTTGGAACTGCTTTCCATCTAAGGTGTTTTGAGCTATTCTTCTCTGTTTTTTCCTATGTGCTCCTCTCCTCCAGGAGGAAAACTTACTTGGGCTTTTCACTGTGCTAGGCTATAAGCTTCTGCAGCTTTAGTCTTGTCTAGCTCACCAAAGTAGATATGGGGGCCAAAGCTGTAAGAGCTCGAAGAGCCTAGTTATAATGAAGACACCACCCCCGCCCCCCGCAATAGCCTCAGTGCTTATTTCTTCAGGGACTCATCTATTTTCCTCTGTCTATAACATCATTACTAACCACTTATTCTGGCATCATGTCATGCACATGAAGAGTATTTAAAATAAAAAACAAGCCAAAATAAACTCAACAATTACCTGCCACTGTGAAAGTGAGTGAAGGGAAAGTATGCTGATGTTAACGCTCTCCATGACCCTAGTCATCTAACTAAAAAGCCACCAGAGGGAACCATGATAGAACCACACCATGACTAAGCATGGACCAATTCTCAAAAGCCAAATCAAACCTGACTTCGTCACTGATAGTGCAACAATGCTTTGAACACTAAGTGCACAGATATTTCCTACTGCTACTGCTTCTCTTTTGAAATAGGTGAGCTTCAAACTGAACAAAATAAAATGTTTGGTTATCTATTTTAACTTAAAGTAACTATTTATGATGAAAGCCACAGGAAGAGTTTTAAATGTTTAAATTTAACAAGTAATTTACTTCAAATTCTTTCTGCAAATTTATTCTTGGTATTTCAATTAATGGACATCTAAATTCTTAGATTATTGGAAAATGCTTATTTTTAATTGGATAAATTCAGTTCTGCATTTTGTCCTTTCCATCCTAAATCCATTTCCTCCATGAAGTTTTGACCAAATAACTATACCTAATTCTCATAACAGAATTCTCTTATAACCTCCCAACATTTTATATTGTTTTACTACTTAATAAAGTTGACTCTGTTAAGTACTTTTTAACTGTTCTTTTGAAGTTCCGAAGGTGACTGTTATCTCCTCAAATGGACCCTAAGCATCATGAGAAAAATGGTTTATTTCTCTTATTTTTCCCTCCTACACAGAAGATCAGGTTTGCACAACCCATGACTTAACCATTAAATAAACTTGACAATTTGACTAAGGAATTCTACTTCTAAGAACTTGAGGAAACAAGTACACAAAGATAAATGAACAATAAAGTTTAACAAATGGTATTTTTGATTTTTAAAATTAGAAACATTTTAAGAGCCTAGAGAAAGGGGTTTGATTAAATGAATTATGGAATAGCCATATAATAGATTATATAGCCATTAGAAACAATGTTCTTGATACTAAGTGGAGAAAAGAGAAGATGGCAAAGAAAGACATATAATAAAATGCCATTTTTGTAACTTCCGATACAGACATTGCTGTGAGGTTGAAGATTTTGTTTGAATTTTTTGACAGTGGTTGAATTAAATGTAATGAGCATATGTTATTCTTATAAGCAGAAAAATCAATGAAGCCACTTCAATTTTGGAGAAAAAAATTTAAGGAACAGAAGCATGTGGAAACTGAACATCAAAATCAACAAAATAGGGCTTCCCTGGTGGCGCAGTGGTTGCGCGTCCGCCTGCCGATGCAGGGGAACCGGGTTCGCGCCCCGGTCTGGGAGGATCCCACATGCCGCGGAGCGGCTGGGCCCGTGAGCCATGGCCGCTGGGCCTGCGCGTCCGGAGCCTGTGCTCCGCGACGGGAGAGGCCACAGCAGAGGGAGGCCCGCATACCACAAAAAAAAAAAAAAAAAAAAAAAAAATCAACAAAATATTACGGTACTGCAAATCAAACGGTTAACTTAGCTAATGGCAGTTAATATGTTAATGAATATATCAGTGATAGAAATGTGACACAGTAACAGCTCCAAGTATCTGCAAATATTTTTGCTTTGTTATGTGTCAGTACATTTGCTCAGTTCTGTGAGCTAGATCCTAAAGGGAATTACAAAAAGGTATAAGAATATAAATTCGTGCTATCAAGGAATTTATATTCTCAAAGGAAAAAAAGATAAAAGAAAAAACAAGACATTAAACTAAAGCAACAGCAGCAAATGTAAATAAAGGTGTACATACAAGGCTTTCATTGCCATACTGCACACCAAAACCAAAACCAATTAACATATTAATAGTCACTGGGTAAGTAATTTAGGGAATGGCCATGTTGTGAAATATAGTACATTGGCATTTAAAAAATGCAGACCACTAATATGCAAGCTTCTCGAAGACAGGTGAGAAAAATTCAAAGATTCCCTTTGTTAGAACACAGACACACATGCATGCACACACACTTGTAAATGTACAGAAAGGACAGTGGAAGATGTACATTGAATTGTTAACAGGGGTTAGTCCTGGGAAGGTGGGGGATGATGAATAATAGGAAATATTCATATTTTATGCTTTCTTCTCTTATACTCGAAGATTATATTGCCAAAATAATGAACAAAGTGAGACAGAGTAGACACTGACCAACTCAGAAAATATCCCTTTACCTCTCATTATTCATTTAACTCTGAGAAATTCACTTAATCTCTCAGGACTTCTCTTTTCTCAAGTACTTCAGGACTGCTATATGGATCAAATTACAGATGGACTAGATTTTGGAAGATTTTCAAAGTGAATCAACACATGCAGAACTTACTCTGGAAGAAGAGAAGAATGCAAGAATGCTCGACTACTTGGAAAGAAATACGACATGATAAAATCTGTTTTAGAAGCATTAACACCACACTACTGGTTGGACTAACATCCTTGTCAGACAGTAAGGAATATATAAGAATAGACAACAATATCGGTAAAGCACTAAAAGGAATATATACATATACCAGCTGGAGAAAAAGTGAAACGAAACCATGACAGCAGGACAGAGAGCACAGGAAATACAAACCCCTAGCCTAGCATTTGAACCATTCCATATACTATTACAATGCCAATGCTATTTTCAAAAAAAACCAAATCATCTACACTTTGACCTTCACTTCTTACATCTTCACTTTCTTCCTCCTCACATTTATAAAATCTCTCTTCCAACCATGGTCAGTCCCTGCTTCAAGACCCAGCTCAAGAAGCTTGCCTGGTGGTGCAGTGGTTAAGAATCCGCCTGCCAGTGCAGGGGACACAGGTTTGAGCCCTGGTCCGGGAAGATCCCACATGCCACAGAGCAACTAAGCCCGTGCATCACAACTACTGAGCCTGCGCTATAGAGCCCATGAGCCACGACTACTGAAGCCCGCGCCTAGAGCCCATGCTCCACAACAAGAGAAGCCACCACAATGAGAAGCCCGCGCACCGCAAGGAAGAGTAGCCCCCACTCGCCGCAACTAGAGAAAGCCCGTATGCAGCAACAAAGACCCAACGCAGCCAAACATAAATAAATAAATTTATATTTTTTTTTTTTTAAAAAAAGACCCAGCTCAAGAACAAGAGAAAGCCTAGTATACTATGGAAGAAGTCTTGAAATAACAAAACCTGGATATGAGTTTCAGTTATGCCACTATTGTCTTAAAACAAAAATTAAGGTTTTTCTTTCCTAATTCCAATCCTGTCACTCAAAACTAACAAGTCAAACATGAGTGGTGGGTGAACAGGAATGGGGCACACTGCACATGCACAAAGTAGTTCCTGCTTTTCTACTACTTCCCAACTTCTTAACTGCCCATTCTCATTTGAATGGTCTTCCTCCAAGTTCACTTTTCCTGAGTGGATAAAGAAAAATAAAGCTCTTCTTCTACCTTTTCTTAATGTATGTTTTTTGGAAGAATATAGTAGGAGATACCTTCCTATCCATTTCTAATCCTAGATATGCAAAGATAGCTAGATAAAATTTTTAAAAATGGCCTTGCCCCACAAAGACTATTCTAATTGAGGAGAGAAAGAACATATATAAATAAGACAAAACAAGTGCACACTCCGTAGTATGGAGAGCAGGTGCTACACTGGGGTTCAGAGCAATTGTGTAATAAGCCAGGCAGGATTTAAATTTGTACAGAAAGGTTATTCCAGGCAGAGAAATGGAGATAGGCAAAAATGAGCATGCTGGGCAAGGAAAGTAGTGAGACAACAGTGAATAAATCAGTCTGGTCAAAACAGAGGACCAAACTGATTTATTCATTCAAGGGAGAGAGAGACCTACTAAAGATTTTAGATTTTTGACCATATATACAATAGGGAACCACCAGAAGTTTCTGTGTGGAGGCAACATATGATAAATTCATTTCCACTCAGGAATGACTGGCTTTTCTTCACATTTAGATCTCTTCAAATGTCATTTCATCAAAAAAAAGTTTTCTCCACTCACTGTCAGTGTAGCCCCTTGCCCACTGTCTCATAGACTTAACCACGCATTTTTGTCATAGAACTTACCATCACTCCTGAAATCACATTATTTCTTTTCACACTTGGTTGTGAAAGAACATTAGAATGTAAGCCCCCATCACTAAAACAGAAACTCCTGTCCACTTCTGTATCCCCAGCATTGCACATGGCACATAGTAGGTCCTCAATAAGTATTTAAGTGAAAAAATGAATGAATGCTGATCTCAGCAATTAGCAACACTCTCAGAGAGAGAAAAAAATAAATCACTTCTTGAAGGGGAATTTTTTTGTTAACTTTTACTGTGAATTCTCTTCACTTTTTCCATTTAGCCCTCATTAATCTGATGCCTCTTCCTTGCCCTTTTCTATTTCTTGCTCTGTTTAATTCCATTATTACCTAAATTTCATTACTGCAAACACTGTTATAATAAATACCAAAAAGGGGGGACACACAAAAACCTATCTGAATTTGGATATTTTACAAATTACATTATCCAATACATTAACATATATGCTTATATTTTTTGACCCTGTAGACCAAAAAGTCTATGGGGTAATATATATTCAAGATGTTTTATTCAATATAGGTCAGAGTAAAACACCAAATGCTTTTAAAAGTTCCCTTCATGAGTAACTATCATCAAATTATTGGATTGGACAAAAAGTTCGTTCAGGTTTTTCTGTAAGATCTTACTGGAAAACTCTAACAATCTTAAAGAAAAACCCAAACAAACTTTTTGGCCAACCCAACAGAAAGGATTATACTAAGTCATTTGATCTTGCCACCTGCACATCAAGACAGAATGCATCACATTAAAAAAAAATATTTCCAGTGATAAGACAATCCATGACTTGCTTGATGTTTGTGGTTAATCACCTGTATAATAAAAATATTTGTTTCAAGTTTTTGGTTTTTACCATATGTTTGCTCTGTGTTCACTGTCTACATCTTCCAAATGATGCATTTATAACTCTATCCCACCTTTCTCAATGAATAGCTTCAGAGAACACACTAGTTTCTTCAGGTTTGTTAAAATGCAGTTTATAAAACTGTGCCTATCTCCAAAGAAGATCTAGAGAGTTCAGGGACTACTAAGTGATGATTCCTGGTTCTTAGGTAATAAGCATTTATTGAGAATCATTATACAGAAAAACAAATGTGTGGGAATTCCCTGCCGGTCCAGTGATTAGGACTCTGCACTCTCACCGCGAAGGGCCCGGGTTCAATTCCTAGTCGGGGAACCCCCCCCACCCCGCAAATAAAAAAAAATAAAGAGAGAGAGAGAGAACAAATGCGACAGTGAAACATGTTGACAAAGTATCAGGCTATGAAAAGCAACCTGCTTGAACAATGACTTCCAGACTTCATTCTGCTTTGCTTGGAAATTATTGGTCTTTGCTACTTTATAATGTTTCAAGAGTCATCCAAAATGACAGGTTCAAGATTAAGATCCACTTCAAAAGACAACAGGGGGTTTCCCTGGTGGCACAGTGGTTAAGAATCCACCTGCCAATGCAGGGGAGACGGGTTCAAGCCCTGGTCCAGGAAGATCCCACATGCCGCGGTGCAACTAAGCCCGTGCGCCACAACTACTGAGCCTGTGCTCTAGAGCCCGCGAGCCACAACTACTGAAGACCGCATGCCTAGAGCCTGTGCTCTGCAACAAGAGAAGCCACCGCAAGGAGAAGCCCGCACACCGCAACAAAGAGTAGCTCCCGCTCGCCACAACTAGAGAAAGCCCGCGCGCAGCAACAAAGACCCAACGCAGCCAAAACAAAATAAAAAACAAAAACAAAAACCCAAAACAAACAGCAGGATGGAGGATATACGTAATTATAAACGAATTAAGGTAGCTGTGTGTAAAATATTTACTAAAGCTGGCATACAGGTACATGAAGTTCATTATACAACAACTCTACTTTTATTTATAGTTGAAATTTTCTATTAATGAAGTTTAAAAAGACTCCTCAAACTGATTCAATGTTACAGAATAAAAATTAGAGTAAAATTAATTTGTATTTGATCTACAAAGACTGGACATCAGCACAATAGTTCATCTTATTTACAAGTATGTATATTTATATTTAACCATTAATCCAAGTCAAGGACAAACATGCTGACCAACCTCAATTAGAGACAGACTAAACTAGAACAAGATTCTAGAACACATGGTCTCTGGGTCCCCTTAAAAAAAACACTTCCATAAGCCTGAAGTATATTAACTTATTTTAAGAATATGAAATTAATGACTGCAAGATTATTCTCAATAACAGAAAAAGGTTATTTCCCAAGGACAGAAGTACCCCAAGTTGAACAGCTCAGGGTATTCATGTGCCAATTTGCCAACAATACTCCAAATTATATACAGGACTGGGTTTTTAAAGTTTAACGGTAAAGCTCTAATTATTCACTGGGAAGCTCTTAATACGCCTCTGATTTCCTAAGCACCAAATGTATTTTTGGTTTACTGCTTGTTAAAGGAATGCATATTTTTGTAACAAACCGAGAATAAAATATAAGCAGCAAATCTGATTACTATAAGGACACTTCAAAATCCAAATCTGGTAAAAAACCTGGGCTATCTGGCAGTTTTGCAAATTTGGAAGCTCTAGAAATTGGCGGTCATAGAAATTTTAAAAAAATTCAAGCCAGTCATCTGGGCCAATGTTTTGTTTTCTATTTTTTTTTTTTTTTTTTTTTTTTTTTTAATTTTGGCCATGCCATGGCGGTTTGTGGGATCTCATTTCCCTGAACAGGAATTAAATTAAACCTGGGCCACAGCAGTCAAAGTGCCGAATCCTAACCACTAGACCACCTGGGCTAATGTTAAAAACACTTGTTTAAAAACGCCTAAGTATCCCAAAACAAACGCTTTCCGGAGAAGAGGTTATGAGTTTAAAGTGTCTTTAGATTAATTTTTTCACATCTGCATGTGAAACCACTGCTGTCATGTTTTGATAAGCAACTCAATATCAAGATACTCTCCAGCTCCTTATCTGTTAGAAGGTAACACTTTTCCACAGTCATTAATTTTTGAAACTCAAAGTTAGTTTTTGGAACATTTATTTCACTTTCTACTTCTGGGTGATTGATTATTCATTTTACACAATGAAGGGACACCGTTCTAGATGCTGGGGATATAGCAGTGAACAAAATGTCCTTGCCCTTACTATGAAACTTACATTCTACTGAGTGGCTGAGAAAATTTTGTGCAGGTTTAGTTCTTATCACTTATTCTGCTTCTCTAAACTTTCATGGCTCCTTTAAATTTGTGCTATCAAAGAGACTTCAGCAGTTTTAAAGTTCAGGTTTGTAGGTATGCAAGGAATTGATTATAATCAGGCCTTAAAAGAAAGCATTAGAGAAGCAATAAAGGAGTTTCAATTAATAAAAACTTCATTTTGGATAAAACCCAGAAACTACTGGGGACACCGTAAAATCAACTCAGTTAGGATTTTTTGTTGTTGTTGTTGTTGTTGTTGTATGCGGGCCTCCCTCTGTTGTGGCCTCTCCCGTCGCGGAGCACAGGCTCCGGACGCGCAGGCTCAGCGGCCATGGCTCACGGGCCGCGGCGCGCCGCGGCCTGGCCCGGTTCCCCTGCATCGGCAGGCGGACGCGCAACCACTGCGCCACCAGGGAAGCCCAGTTAGGATTTTTGACAACCAATAAATACTCCCATCCAATCACTTCAAAAGGCAGATAAAATTTTACTATATTCCCGTCCCTAAGTATTTCTCAAGATCAGCTTTTCTTAAATACCATTTCAGAGCTGCAGACTCTCTTTATAAAAACAAAATGTCATGGAAAAATCCCTGTATTTAAAATGTGTAAAAATTCCCGTCAAAATAGGAAAGACTGGATTGTCCCCAGGTCCTCAGTGAATGAGGTACCTCTAAGGACATTTCAGAAACATCTGAAAGTCACCGTCTTAGGTAATTGTGTTATCTAAAAAAACTAACAACACAACAAAAAACATTTTAAAAAGTATTCGGATTAAAATAACTCTAAGATTCCTGTGTGGTATAATATACAGTGATTCTTTGTGAGACATCTGACAAAGACAATTTCTCTGAACCTTAATTTTTCTATCTATATAAAATGATGGCCATAGTAATGTGGATGGACCTAGAGACTGTCATAGAGTGAAGTAAGTCAGAAAGAGAAAAATAAATACCATATGCTAACACATATATATGAAATCAAAAAAAAAAAAAAAGGTTCTGAAGAACGTAGGGGCAGGACAGGAATACAGACGCAGTAGAGAATGGACCTGAGGACACGGAGAGGGGGAAGGGTAAGCTGGGATGAAGTGAGAGTGGCATGGACTTAAATATACTACCAAATGTAAAACAGATAGCTAGTGGGAAGCAGCTGCATAGCACAGGGAGATCAGCTCAGTGCTTTGTGACCACCTAGAGGGATGGGACAGGGAGGGTGGAAGGGAGACGCAAGAGGGAGGAGATATGGGGATGTATGTATAGGTATAGCTGATTCACTCTGTTATAAAGCAGAAACTAACACACCATTGTAAAGCAACTATACTCCAATAAAGATGTTAAAAAAAAAAAGATGAAGGCCTTACACTAGAAGACATGATGGCCTGTCAACACTAAAATTATACTATGATGAAGGCTATAAGAATTAGTAGTGGCCACTTCTGAATTTAGGATGGATGAATTATGAGAGTATACATTTCCATCTCTGCAGATCTTAATCTCAAGTTTCTGCTTTAGATTGAATGCCTTCTGTAAATTATTACTATCACATATCCTTTTCCTAGATCACTAGGAACTAGATGGAAAGATTTTTTTTAAAGCACTTCAATATACTTATCTTTCCTTAGGGAATATATGTACCAGAAATAATGTGGTTCATTTTTTTTTTGGGGGGGGAGGACAACCTTACTTAGGTTTTTTGTTTTGCCTAAATCTGAAAGGGGATGCTGTCTACTTTCTGCATAGTAAACAGAAAAGGGAGAAAACTAATTGTTCCAAAGGAGAAGAGACTAAAAGAAAAAATTCTAGATGAACAGGAAAATAATCCATGCCTTTGAAATATAAAAACTTTCTAATTATAGAAATATTCATGCTTCTTATAAAAACCATAATCTAAAGATACATATATACACAATTATTTTGATTCTCTGTTCTACATTTTACCTCCTCTAATTAATCTGTTAGCTTAAGAGTCAGTTATACCAGAATAACCTACATGGGAAAAGAATTTGAAAAAGAATGGATATACATATAACTGAATCATTTTGCTGTATACCTGAAACTAACACAACATTGTAAATCAACTATACTCCAATATAAAATTAAAAAAAAAAAAAGTTAGTTGTACCAGAGTACCAGACTAAAGAATGGTAAAATGTTACAGGGACATTTTCATCAAGCTGAATTCCAGGAACTTCCCTAGTGGCACAGTGGTTGGGAATCCGCCTGCCAATGCAGGGGACAAGGGTTCTATTCCTGGTCCGGGAAGATCCCACATGCCGTGGAGCAACTAAGCCCGTGCGCCACAACTACTGAGCCCGTGAGCCACAACTACTGAGCCCGTGAGCCACAACTACTGAAGCCTGCACGCCTAGAGCTCATGCTCTGCAACAAGAGAAGCCACCGCAATGAGAAGCCTGCACACTACAATGAAGAGTAGCCCCCACTCACCACAACTAGAGAAAGCCTGCAAGCAGCAATGAAGACCCAACGCAGCCAAACATAAATAAATAAAAATAAATAAATTTATTTTAAAAAAAGCTGAATTCCAAAAATATTCCATACTGTCAGTTATGAGTATATCTTTAGAAACCATACTCTTCATCTCCAAGTGCTCGGTATAAAGTTCAACCTTTTTATAATAATAATAAGCCAAAGAATATATTTCTGTGTATTATTCTGCTAAATAATCTAGAATATTGATGAGTCATATTCTGCTGGAAATCACAGATCTGAGGAACAAGGTCTGGAAAAGTAAAGGGCAACCTTCAGTTACATAACAAAGAAAAAGCATTATAAAAACAGTTACAATTTAGTTTTCATCCTTGATCTAACGTCAAAAAATAAATAAATAAATAAATAAGCAAGCATCTTCAACACACAGAAGTGTGAACTATTAGATTCTGTGCCAGAACAGCATGTGTTCTACAGAGATTGGATGCTAAAGAAGTCTGAGCTCTGTAATTACAAACCATTTGTACATAGCATAAACTGTTATAAATAGCCCTTTTTAGTAATTAGGGTCATGAGAAAGTCACTCTGTGGATGATTTCTAGTTCTCAAGGACATCACTCTGTGACAACCTTGGACACTTACAAAGTCCTAGAGCCAGCCCTTAAAACTCTGCTTAAGAGGTTCACAACCACTTAACCTCACCTTTACATATGACAATCTCCTTACTGAAGCCTGCACGCCTAGAGCTCATGCTCTGCAACAAGAGAAGCCACCGCAATGAGAAGCCTGCACACTACAATGAAGAGTAGCCCCCACTCACCACAACTAGAGAAAGCCTGCAAGCAGCAATGAAGACCCAACGCAGCCAAACATAAATAAATAAAAATAAATAAATTTATTTTAAAAAAAGCTGAATTCCAAAAATATTCCATACTGTCAGTTATGAGTATATCTTTAGAAACCATACTCTTCATCTCCAAGTGCTCGGTATAAAGTTCAACCTTTTTATAATAATAATAAGCCAAAGAATATATTTCTGTGTATTATTCTGCTAAATAATCTAGAATATTGATGAGTCATATTCTGCTGGAAATCACAGATCTGAGGAACAAGGTCTGGAAAAGTAAAGGGCAACCTTCAGTTACATAACAAAGAAAAAGCATTATAAAAACAGTTACAATTTAGTTTTCATCCTTGATCTAACGTCAAAAAATAAATAAATAAATAAATAAGCAAGCATCTTCAACACACAGAAGTGTGAACTATTAGATTCTGTGCCAGAACAGCATGTGTTCTACAGAGATTGGATGCTAAAGAAGTCTGAGCTCTGTAATTACAAACCATTTGTACATAGCATAAACTGTTATAAATAGCCCTTTTTAGTAATTAGGGTCATGAGAAAGTCACTCTGTGGATGATTTCTAGTTCTCAAGGACATCACTCTGTGACAACCTTGGACACTTACAAAGTCCTAGAGCCAGCCCTTAAAACTCTGCTTAAGAGGTTCACAACCACTTAACCTCACCTTTACATATGACAATCTCCTGCCTATTAAGCTGACAAAAAGGAGATATTTCTCATACAGAGTTTCCCTGGCAAGTGCCTTTCCAAGGGCTTTCCTTAACTGTTTTTCATGTGATCCAAGACACCATCAATTTTAAGTCTCATCATTAAATTCTGTACCATAAGAAAAATGTTACAAATTAAAAGTGTTTTTCTATCATCAATTTTAAGATGCATATTTCAGAGATATTAAAATTTGAAAAAATGTGCTTCTTACAAATCCACCAGCAAGAATTTTATAAGAAGGAAAGTCCAAGACCAACACTAATCCTTTTTATTTAACATGATGAAGGATTAAGTATTACCTAACAGAGTAGAAAACATGTTGAATAAAACTACAGCTCAGAAAATTTGGGTTTGGTTCCAGTTTTACCTTAAATCAATAGAACTAACTGATTTTGAATAAATCACTTTACTGTCATTAAGGCTAACTATGGAACATATACCCAACAGAATTATTTTGAGAAATAAATGAATGTGACTGCATTGTATACGTTACAAAATGTAAATGTACAATTGTGATGTCAGATTTTTTTCATTATTATTAATGCCATACCTGAAGAATATAAAAATATGTCGAAGTCTTGCTATGGCTGGTTTTAAAGTACTAAAAATTTAAATTCTGCCATTTTATCAACTAATCTTATCCTCAAAATTCATCTGAAGTGGTAATTTAGCCTTAAATATCATTAAATGTTAAATTTAATAGTAAATGTGAAGAATCAAATAATACTACAGATAATTACTAATATGATAGATTTCAACTGTATTATAGCAGAATAGAAAATACTTTAATTATGGAAATTCTAAAGAGCAGATGTGAGGGTTAATTATCTGTCACAGTCCTAATTCAAGTGCTCAGAAACTGGATGTCTTCCTCTTTTTTTTTTTTTGTGCGGTACGCAGGCCTCTCACTGTTGTGGCCTCTCCCGTTGCGGAGCGCAGGCTCCGGAAGCACAGGCTCAGCGGCCATGGCTCATGGGCCCAGCCACTCCGCGGCATGTGGGATCTTCCCGGACTGGGGCACGAACCTGTGTCCCCTGCATTGGCAGGTGGACTCGCAACCACTGCGCCACCAGGGAAGCCCTGTCTTCCCTTTTAATATTATACTTTAAAAAAATTTAGGTATTACATATTTTTTAAATGATAGGTCTTCTATTCCTTTTAACATAATATAGTTTTGACGGTCTTTCCTATTGGAAAAAGAGGTGTTTTCTATCAAAAATGCCTTGATACTTATGTATTTGGGGTATTTAACTCCTCCTATCAGGAAGAAACCACTCTTTAAGACTCCGAGCTTCCACTGCAGGGTGCATGGGGTTCCATGCCTGGTCAGGGAACTAAGATCCCGCATGCCACGTGGCACGGCCAAAAAAAAAAAGAAACCACTAATTTAGACATCTTTAATTAAGGGAACTCATTGCTTCTGCAAAAGGAAGTTTGAAATCTTTTCTTCATTTCAGACAAATGACAAAGTCAGCTAAATGTTTAGGTCCTACCAGCCCTCCTCTGCTATCCCTGTGAATGGAAGCTCTTGAAAGTGAGTTATCATTTCAATCAAATCCAAAAGCCAGGGAATCAAATCCTCTGTCCCATTTAAATAGGTCCATCATCATGTGATTTATCTACCAAATTAAAATGATGCTCTAAGATTAACCAACATCACTAGATATAGAACTTAAATTAAGTGAGCTTTACATCATTAGGAGTAAGCAATATAAGTGAATTTTAACTGACAACACTACTCGCAAATTAAGTTGTGTAAATTTAAGTATTTACCAGTATATTTTCCCCACAATGATTTCCACATTCAAATGTGCACAAATCTTAATAAAAATGCATACTGTTTTGGATGAAAGTCTACTCTGCTCAACAGTGAAGTAAACAATTTAAAAAATCATTTATATTATTTGTAAACTACAAGTGCAACTGCTGTATAATAACTGCCTCTACGTTCCAAATAAGAAATGCTTTTTAAAAGCTTGCTCTGAAGAATGGAAAAAATTATAAAGTAAAACACAGCAATCATTTTTGTGAGGAATCCAATTACTGCAGATCTAAATTATCAACCTGAATATAAGGGATGCAAATTGCTGCGCTAACAAGTGTTTAAAAAAAAACCACTGCATGATAATGTGACACAAAATTAAGACTTTATCAAGTAGTTTGTTTTCGTAGTATACCAATAACAAAACAATAGATTTAATAAACACGTACAGTTCCAGACAGGACATCATGGGGGCAACAATTCAGAAGGTGACTCTTGCATACTCTGTCATCACTGAATTTGATTCGTTGACGAGTAGTATCTCCTGTAATAGAGGAAAGTTAATAACATTCAAGGTTAGACAACTGGAAAATATTTATTTTCTGAGAGCCCTACCATCACTAGCTTTTTATGTGTGGCTATACACACACACATTTATAAATCAGCTCAAGAGGGGTTAGTTTTTATATAATATCCTACAGAAAAACTATTTTAGACAACATGCAGTTGCAGTATGTGTACTGCACATGTAATTCAAATAGTCAAAGTGGGAAAGCAATGCATTCTGTTAAACAGAGTACTTCAGAAAAGCATAGCATGTAGAGCAGGAATGGACCTTATAGATTATCGAGTCCAACTCCTTCATACTGCAGATGAGGAAACTGAGGCCCCAAGAGGTTAAGTGACTTGCAGCAGACCCACTAGGAGAATTTCTACTGGTATACAATGTTCCCTACTTGACACTAAGCACTGATTTATATTGTAATTATTTACATTAATTGAAAAACATAAAAAGTAATCTTGCAAACATTGCATACACACTGCGAATCCCCACTGAACCCCAGACGCCATTTCTTCCACTATTTTGTTCCAGCTGAAGTGTCTCCCTTTTGCTGCTGGGAGGAGTTAGAGAGGGTAGAATAACGTGTTTAAGAGCGTACAAACCTGGAAGAAGGACTTACACACCAGTCAAACAAAGGCATACTGCCTAAATGAAATGTTAACTTTAATGCCTCCAAAGGTCCCATACCTCCAAGTTTTATGTAGTCTGTGCTATATATGGCCAAACTGGGTACATTTAAATTCATTGTCTTCATTTAACATAATACACCTCCTAAGCAACAGAAGCACCCAACCTGCTAATCAAATATGCCTATCTACTCAAAACTTTAAAGAATCTAAGAAAAAGAAAGGTAACTATATGAACAAAATATAGATGTTAGTTACAATTTTTTTGCTTAGAATCTCTTTGGGGGGGAAAAAACTCTTAAGGACATTTCCTCTAAGTAGAATGATAAGCCCTAAGAAATGGAAGTGTTTTATTTTTAGCCTTAAACTGATATCGTCATTGATGAATGAAAACCTACTGGTGAATTACTGAAGCAAGAACTGTTGGTACCAAAATAGATTTTAAATAACACTGAACTAAAAGCTTTCATCTAGGAAGTGATTCAATTATCTAAATTAATTTGTTTTTCACATGTGAATAATAACAAAGATTAAAACTTTACCCCTTTCACATGGTCTTATTTTGAAGAGCTTAACTCAAAGTCAACTAAATACTATCATTTTTAGGTGGGGTAAGATTTTGTTCAAATTGTTTTAACTTGGTTAAAAAGACTTAAAGAACATATTAATTTACAACCAGGTTTATAAAATTTTAAGAATAGTAATTTATAGCTAAAATGATAGCTTCAGAGCAGTTCAACAATAGGTTTTCTAGAGGCTAGTCTCTAGTTAAAGTAGGTTATTTTTGACACCACAATTTGGAATAATTAATTTAGTGTTCACGCCTGCTACTATAATAAAGGTTATTTTGATGGTCCTTTTTTCCTTTTAAACACAACTGCTTTTGTTCCACATTCATTAACACATCTGAAAAGTTAGTGATAACTCACGGCTCGGCGAATGCGGGGCCTTTCTGACACTCCCTTGCAGACTGAAGTAGGCAGGCATAGATACATTGAACCTTTACAAATAAAACAAGGGGCCAGATTGTTCAGTCTGTATAGAATAGACTCTGCCAGCAATTTCAATATAGCATCTAGAAGTACATGTTGACTGTAAAGATTCTTGTATATGAAAACAAAAGTGAACAAAATCAGGGTTTTTTGTTTTGTTTTGTTTTAAAATATTGACTTAACAAGTGTAACCCTAGAGAAGAATATGACTGATCACAGGTAAAACTCCAAGGCTGGAGCTCTGTAAAGTGGTCCTTGGGCAAACTGGGGTTTTGAAAAATGTTTTTTTATAAAGCATATTTCATCAAGACTTCGGTGAGGGCCTTAAGCTCATGTCAGAATGGTACTCTGATGAGCTCACACCAGAATGGCAATGCTATCTATATTAGAGGTTTTTTGCTTTCTCGCATGTACCCAAATTATGCTAAGAAATTTAAAGATAATATAAATTTTTGAAGAAGAAAAAAAAACTCATATATCTAGAAGTCTCCCTGCTACAAGTTTCTAAGTTTTTCAGTAATGCAACAGCAGTATTGTTTCAGTGCTTTGTCAAACTAATGCCTCAAGAATATGACAAGCCAGGCCTTAGACTAAAATCAAGATTCTCAGAAGTTTTACTAGTCAAACATTTCCTCTGAAATCACGACATAAATCTAATATTAAGACATATGTGCCTTGAAGACACTGCTATCAGACAAAATGAGAACAATTCCAAATATGAATTAAGCAAAATTATCCCTGAGGACTTTTAAGTGTCAGTTTCTATAAATGCCAAAAAGTATTTTTAAATAACTCCTCACTACATACAAATGGTTGCTCTATAAACATTTGATAACTGCAGCAAACACAATAAATACAGCTATCAAATATCAGCCTGTACAGTACAGAAATCTTTATAACAATGAAATAATAAAATTCCTAATAATTTGAGATACAGAAACACCCTGAGAGGGACTAGCAACTGAATACCTGTTTATTGATATTTTTTAAATTTTACTTGAGAGACTTTAAGGTTAACATTTTAAAATAATTTGACTATATTACCATACAGTATTTAATAAATGTATTTTATTTGGGCTTAAGCCATGAAAGTATAATCTGGCTAAACCAACGAAGAATTTTAAAATAAAAATACTAGTAATATAAACTGTCAATATATCTGGCCCAAACCATGTTTTTCAAAAGAAACTAGGTAAAACAGCACCCACTAAAAAACAAAGGAGGGGGGAGCGGGGAGGGGGAACTATAATTAATAAGGAACAAATATGAACCAAATCTCCTTATAATACAAGGAATTACTTTATTAATTCAATGTACTTTATCTTTGGGTTTTCTGGGTATATATTCAGTATAAAAATAACCTAAGTTAAAAGAACAATTGCTCTGTTACACTAACATTGGATCCAAATAGTAGAATCAATCCCAATACTGAACATATCCTCTGTGCTAGGCAATGGGATTACAAAGAGGCATTTAAGACAAGCTCTCTACCCTCAAGGAGCCCCTCATTTTCCTAGAGAAACAGGATATTTAAATGCAGTAACAAGTAATAACAAAAGGAAGCATGATCCAAGTGCCAGATGAATGTTTGTAATGGATGAACTACTACCAAATAGTAGTACTTCAGGAATTCTAAGACTAGAATGACCACCAAGGACTGAAGAGGTTATAGAAGGCTTCACGCAATAAGTAGAAGCCATTATTTGAAGGAAAGACAGGACTTAGACCAAAGGAAAGGGGAAAGAAGAGCATTCCAAACTGGCAGTAATACCTTTGACAAAGCTTACAGAGGCAGGAAGGTTTGGGAAACAGTAAGTAAGTCGTATCTGGCTTTGGCAAATGGCTTCATGTAGGGGAAGAGCAAAGCTGGGGCAAGAATAATATTTTTAGGGTAAAATCTGATTTAATTTTTTCTGCACCCAGATTTTAAACGTGTAAACAAAGAAAAAAGTTTTAAAAAAATGGGGCAGAGATTAGACCGAGTTATTTGAGTTCACAACAACAAAATGCCCTATCCATAAAAACATGGCAGGCTCTCTTCTCTATGACCTCCGTAAAACTAATTAATTAGGCTCTGTACATAACTATAATGATGAGATTTGAGATTTAAAAACTTGATTTAGAACTCTGAAAGGAAAAGTGTTCTTCACCTGAATGGAAACATCAAAATTTCTATTAATGTTTTTTCTACCAAGCAACTACCTTCAGAGGAACAACTCTCTTAACCTCTGCTGTTCAACCCCTTCATGAGTTTCATGAATCATAACCTATATTTGAGAACACCTGAGTCATAGGTGTACAATAAAAACTGGAATAAATGTTATTCCTCTCAAGGTCTTTCAGTAACGTTAACAGAGCCTGAGGTGCTACTGAGGCAGTTTCACTCAGGGAATATGGACAGCCCGCTCTAAAAAGAAGGCTTCTGTCCAAACTACTCAAATATTGCTATTCTCAAAATCCCCTTCAATCTGTAGGGAGGGAAAGATAAACCCACTGTAAATCCCAACACTGCCATTTTATGGTCCTGCCCTTTCTGAAACAGACTTAAACTGTAGTAGCAACACTTAAAAATCTTAGCCTAGACGGTATCTGACATCATTTTACATGGTGCATGCTATTTTCCCAATATCCACCCCCGCCCTTCCAGTGCCAACCACCCTCTCCCTCCCATACAAACAATAAATCAAATCAACTTTCATAGATTTAGGTGCTATTTTAAAAACATCAAAATTTTACTTTACCCATTCTCTCCGATGCTCCCTGTATTTTTTTAAGCTGTGAGTGGATGACCATGCTATGTGATCAACAACTGTGAAGGCTAAGCAAAAGTGAACTGAGTTTAGTATTGTAATTTCAAAAGAACCTTAAACTTTGTAATATTTGACATATATAATGGTATGCAGAATCCTTATTTTACCGCATTTTATCAGGCATTAATGGCAAGCAATTTATAAAAACAACTAATTAGTATTTCTTTTGTACAGAATCAGCTAAGAGCTTAGCTTAGAGAAAACAGAGAAGAGAAATCTCAACAGCACACAAAGCAAATGGAAGCATCCTAGTTTATAAATGGGGCCAGAAGAGGAAAAGCTCTCCCACATTCTCCAATGTGACAACCAAAGCCCTCCCCACAGGCATACTTGTTAGGGGCCACATGTCACTGTTGGCTTGGGACAGGGCAGGCACATTCCCTCTGAAATAAATTCTATACCCTTTCAGTGAAAGGAAAGCCAGAGCTAGAAAGAGAGGCGTATAAGCTTAAAGTTTCTCATTTCCCTGTGCCCTCAAACCTTCAAATGTTCCACCTTCTTATTACCATTTCTTACAACATAAGCTAGGACTCCACATAATAATGTGGGAACTATATAAAGACCAGTTTCTAGTCTAGTAACAGAGCAGGAAGAGACCTGTCCTGTGCAGTAAACACATGTCTTCATATGGACAAGTAAACCCTTATGTCTTCACGTGGAACCAAGATAAAAGCTACTGCTTCACCGTAACTATTATAGTAAAGAACAAATTTGATCATTTTTACACACTCCTCCAACAGTCTCACCAAATCCACTAACATCTCCCACCTACCTTTGTTGTTCCTTTAGAATTTAGCCTAAAGCTCACCTATAAGAACCCTTTTATAATAACCTTAAGAGAAAAAACTCTTATTACTCCATGTTACCTTGTTAATAAATACACTCAGTTTAATTCATTGTATATTTATATAGTACAAAATATAGGGTTCATTTTATGAAAAGACTCACTACCATGTCTTAACATTATATGATTACTGATGCTTTGAAAACATTTAATAGGACTTGATACATGTCAAATTTTTCAGGAATACATTTATTACATAAGGAAAGAAAAAATACTCAGCCAAAGATGGCAGCGGGAAAAACTAATTAAGGCGTTCTCCCTTCCAAATGTAATATCAAGTCATTCTTTCTAACAGAACTTATAAAATCATACTGAGTATTAGTAGAGGCTTTCCTTTCCCCTAGAAAATACAAAAAATAAGGGTACTGAAAGGCCATCCCTCTTAATTCTTTCATATGGTCCTACAGGTTTATCATTACAAATAGGTATCAATATCACCCCCACCATAATCGCCATGACAAGCCTGACATTTTAAAAATGCAATGCCCACTGCAGAAGAAATTTCCAAAACAAGTTCATTCTTGCTGAATATGACCAAAGATTAATAATGCTAAAATAATTTTTTAAATCTATCAGCCTACTTGTCTATGAAAATCCATGTAAAAAAATTATAAGGAATGAGACTGGGAAAGAGCCTTGGTAGCAAGACGAAAAGCTTACTCAGGGTCTTTAAGAGCTAACAGAATGGTGAAGGAAATGTGCAGAAAGAAATACTGAAGTAGCTACATTCCAAGGGCTCTATTCCACCCCTGCCACAACCCTACCTTCCCTCATTATACAAGCACAGAATCTTGGTCACTGAAAGGGCTCAATGCCATCACATTTCTGCCAGGGGGATATATGCTTTAGGAAATCAACATATTCCTCCTCTTAGATTTAAGACACACATTAGAAAAGCCTGAATAAACAGTTACCCACAAATTTAGTCCTAAAAGTGGATTATATACAATTTGTTTTATGGTATATGTCATAAAGGGAAGTCAGTCATTAAAAAGTTGCAGGCTGCTAAATTTCATATTTTGATACTTGCAGAGCTGCAATTCTGATACAGTAACACTCGTACTCTGGATATCTGGTGGCTTCTATCATCCAGACCTTCTTATACACAAAATTAGAAGTAACGAAAGCTATCTCTGGCTATGAAGAAATAGCTGAAAAGAACCAAAGAAAAAGTAATTGGCTGATTTGTCTATTAAAGAGACAAGTTCTCCATAGTTGGTGATAGCAATAAATGCTAAGCAGAGCCTCCCCTAATCTAAAACTAATGAAGAAATAAAAAAGGAAAAATAAATGAGAATATCAAAGGACAGAGGCGACAGACAACTCAATGATAAAGGAAGTTAAAATGAAAAACAGAGATTACCATGAAGGAGACTGAGCCTTATAACTACTGAAACAACAGAGCAGGAACACCGCGACATATTCACAAGAATTGCCTTTGGGGGAAAGGACTGACTGTGAAGGAGAACATGAGGGACTTCATTTGTAACACTTTACTTAATGAACAAATAACATTTGTTCTCCTATAGGTGTTTGGTGGTCTTTTATATTTTTTTAAAAAGGTTTTTCAAAATTAGACACCTATATGCAATCAGTATCACAGAACTTATCACTTAAAAATAAACCTAACTGTTCATGTGCGATCTTCACTCCCTACTAGACTTTCAGTCCCTCGAGAATTAAGAGTCCTTTGTCACTACTTTATTGCAGAGTCAAACGACAACAGAACCAAGTACGTCCATAATCTCTAAGAAAAAGAAAGCAAGAAAAAAACGGAAGCAACTCAGCAACCTAGGGATATTCAGGTTCTAGTCCCATCAACAATTACTACACCCTAAAACACATCGGCCAGTATCAGAACGCCACGTCTGGGGAAGTACTCCCTCTAATACTATGAGGCAAATTAAATCATTTGATTTATTTTCATATCAGAATTTCTCAAAATTCTAAAATCTGAGGTGAATCAACTGCTTTTCTAGTAAGCATGCCTTGCTGGTTCCGGTCCATAATGCAGAATCACAGCACTTCCCCCCAGTTTCTAGTCCAGGGGTTTTCTTTGATAATCAGCTTTTCTCACAGCCAGCACCTTTCACAATCCCACTGTGAAAGAGGTTGGTGAAATCCTGCAGAACTGCTGACCACCATGGACCAAAACATTAATGGAAAGGTAAGATGAAGCTAAATACATAATTTCATCCTAGAAGTCTAGATGGACCTCTCCGGGGGCTTCTATACCGCTCCATCTCATGGGTGTGTATTTCTGTCTATTTCTAAGGAAAAGTCATTTCCACCCAGTGGCTTAGGTATATACAGTTCAAGCAGCGTTCCTTCCATATGAGCAACTAATACAGTATTTCCTAAAGTATGGGATTTGGACAAAAAATAATTTTAGATGTTATATGATTTCACCAACATGACATTTTAAACACCACTCAATCACTAGTGATTATTTATCATGATTAAGGCAAGAAAAAAGTTTCCACTTGGTGCTCAGTACATACTTAATACATCTAACGAGTTCTAATTTTTAGCGTAGGGTGACAACAGACTCTAGTTATCTCACAACACCATGTTGTTTTCATTGTATTTATTTTTCTGGTGACATAAACTTTCTTTTTTTTTTTTGTGGTACGCGGGCCTCTCACTGCTGTGGCCTCTCCCGTTGCGGGGCACAGGCTCTGGACGCGCAGGCCCAGCGGCCATGGCTCACGGGCCCAGCCGCTCCGCGGCATGTGGGATCTTCCCAGACCGGGGCACGAACCCGTGTTCCCTGCATCGGCAGGCGGATTCTCAACCACTGCGCCACCAGGGAAGCCCCATAAACTTTCATTTTAAAATTAGCTCAAATTTTCAGAAAGTGAGTTGACAAAAAAAATTAAACAAAAAGAAAACAGGGTAAAAAATAGTACAGGTGATATATGTGGCTTTACATTTGGGAAACATTTATCCAGAACAGAGTTTCTCAAACTTTTAATGTGCATCAGAGTCACATGAAAGGCTTCTTAAAACACTTGCTGGCCCCCATCCCCAGAACTTCTGATTTGGTAGGCCTGGGGTGGTACGTCCAAGAATATGTGTTCCCAACAAGTTTCCAGGTGATGCTAAGGTTGCTGATCTGGGCACCACATTTTTGATAAACACTGATCTAGAACAATGGTCAAAAAGCTTTTTCTTAAAGGGCCAGACAGCAAATATTTTAAGCTTACCAGCTATATATCTCTGTTGCAACTACCCAACTCTGCTGCTGTAAGGCAAAGCAGCTACAGACTATATACACACAAATGGGCATGACTGTGTTCCAACAAAACTTTATTCACAAAAAGCAGGTGGGCCATAGTGCCAACCCTGATCTAAAACACACCCTCGAGTAACTGACAAGGGTATACTGTATATCATAGTAGTAGGACAGAATATAGAAGCAGCTGAACAGCAAGGTGTATATATACTGTAGATACTATCCAATAAATATCCAACCTATTTTATTGAAAGGCAAAGCTTTGGAAAGTTTAACTCTGAAAGAGAAAACTGATGTCGGCAGAAACCTGAGGTCTCAAGAAAATAAAAACAATTTACCATGCATTCAGGAGACATGACAAAAGATTCAGCAAGGGCAGCTGGTTAAATTCTTTTCATGTTGAATCACAGAGGTCAACATCACTGCACATTGTTCACAACTAAATTAGAACATAAGGATCAGTATCTAGTAAGAGTATTTTAAGAAAAAAGTTTTAAAGACTCCTTTCTCTAGGCCATGTTAAATAGAAAAATATAACATTTATTCAGCTGACTGAGTTACATGTTACTTTCTAATGGCTTTGACTTTTCAGTCATAAGTTAGTCAGTTAAAACAAAAACACTAAGCTGTAGCCAATTTCAGAGTTTTTACAAACTACTTTTCTATCCTCAATAATCTTACAAAACTGATTAACTGATCTATTTTGGCCTTGCCTTCTAATTTCTATCCCAGCAGCTGCTAGTGTATGAGATCTTAAACTGGAAAGGAACAGAATGACTTTTTTGCATGTGCTGAATCCATAAGATTCCTGTCATAAACTTACCCTCCCTCCCACTCCCCTCATTCTTTCTCCCCAAAATGTTCTAACTTTCCTCATCTTCACAGTCTACAACTTCTTAGTAGACTGACTATTAAGTTGGGTAGTACAATCAATTACGTGTCCTCAATGAATATACTAACATTTCAAGCACCTTTCTGGAATTCCATTCTTGAGGAGTACCTGCTTCATTTATCTAGTGTTGGCCACACTTACTGTTTCAAGCCCTCTCCCTATCTTTGCAACCCCAAACTTGCCTGAACCCTTAGGAACTTCAAGATATAATGTTGATATGAACCACCTGGTACTGAAACCCTCACTAAACCTCACCCCCATCCATGACACCTACTTGCCCTCGACTTCTTGCTACCCATCTTGAACATGTAGCTCACTACCATTTATCCTTATATGACATCTTACCCAAACCAAATCAAAGTATTTACTTGCTGCTTATAAAGCTTACGGACTGACAGACAAAATGATTTTTCTTTGCTTTTAATTTATTTTTTTACCCGAAGCAAAAGAATGTCTCAGAAGCATAGATTTACTTGAGGAGAGCTAAACAACTGTAGAGAATCCAAGAACAATGCAGAGTTGTAAGAGGTGACATTATTATCACCTGGGCTGCTCTGTAGACAAATATCTTTCAGAGTTCAAAGTGAGTTAAGTTTTTTTAAATGGATTCACTATGTGGGTGTTAACAGAGTTTTCAGTGTTTTGATATGCCTGGACCTCCGATAAAATCAAATATTTACTAAAACTCTGTTTATGTTTAACTACTTAACCTTATGTTTGCTAAAATTTCTTATAATGTTAAAGAATTTACAAACTCTAGAGTTAGATATAGCCCATTATTATTTCAAAAAATGTATATTTGCACATTACAGGCTATGCCTCCTTCACTTAAAATGAACAATCCAAGTGGAATAGAAGAATGACTTACAACTGACCAAGAAATAAATATGATTCATTATGTTAATGAGAGAAAATGAAAAGAAAATGCTCTCAGTGTTGATGACAAGTCAAGGAACACAGATTACAGTAAAGATGATTTTACGAAAAAAATCCACTGAAGAAAACACTACTTCAATCGTTGATTCAATAATTTATTTTGCAGAAAGGCAGCGAGGTCATACTGTCCTATAGGTTCAACAGTTACGTATCACTAAATTTGTACTAGGTACAAGTAAATGATTTTCTGAACTGTATTTTCCTGGGTATCTCCTAGGATGCATATCCTTTTAATTTTACATCCCATAAACTACAACTACCATATATATAAGTGATCAGCAAAAATATTAAATTATGATTAATATACTCTATTAACTGAGCAAGAACATCATATGGTCAGAAGGATTACCATCAAAAATAGCCAAATTTATCTGAAAGCTTCAACTTCCCCTAAACATTCCCTAACCACAGTGGACAACTAATGATGCTATAAAATTCTAATCTATAAGCTGAATTCCATTAGTCTACTGGTTATTTTTGAGGGCAGATGCCATTTCTGGCCTGGTGTAACCTTTACGAGATGGTCTCTGTTCCCAGTTAAGGGTTATAAGCAATTAAGAGGTATGGAGTCCCCAAAACTACCTTCTGTAACTTCTTTAGTTGCTAAACTTAGGATATAATCTAAATTCACACCCTCAATTTTGTTTAATTCCTATCCCTGGAAACTTGCAAGGCCCTTCTGGGGTCAGGGCCAGAGACTTGTCATAACTAAACTGTACTTGTTCGCAGAAGGGCTTTAGCTAAGGGACATCCTTCCAATTAAACCAACCCAACAAAAATAACTACAGTCTGTGTGAGGACACTAGGTTCCTCCAACCATCACACAGACAACTCAGCTGAACTACTGCTTGACTTCTCCTGTGCTGCTCCTCCCTGCTTTCAAAGGGAGTGTGTTCGGGGAAGACAACTTGTCCCTCTCCCTTCTATTAATGCTAACAACTAAAACAAAGGTAATTATAAAATTTAATGTATCTTAAACTTCAGACAAAATAAGATACTAATTTATATCTACTTACAGTTCCTCCCTTTTAAAAAAACTTAAAATATACTTATTTTTCAACATTTTTGAGGATAACATAGGAAATTACTTGGCTTCTCATTTAACAAATTATAGATTTAACTTGAGGCAAAAAAGGTTTAGTGACTTACCCAAGGTTACAATTAGAGGTACAGCTGGGGCTAGAAACCAGGTCTCCTGAGTCTCAGCCCAGTGCTCTTTTCCTTAGCCCATGATGCCTTATCAGAAAAATCCAAATACAGTCAGACCCCCAGTTACATGGGTATGAGTTACACTGATTCACATATACAAACTTTATATAGTGTGACCAATGTTTCAACTCACGCGGTACCCTGCTTCCATTTATGCAGTATGCCAGGCATCGGCACGATTTTCAGTGGCACACAGGCGGTTGCCACCACCAGGGCCCTAGGCAAAATTGCAAAGAAGGCAAAGTTTGTCTTTGGCCCTCCCACCTCCCTTATGCATTCCTCTCCCACCTCCTGGTCAACCCCCTGCCCAGCCTCCCAGCACCATCATGCTGCCCTCTGGTTGGCCAAAGCCTCCCACTTCCACCACTCACCCAGGACTGTCCTTTCTGGGAGTGCCCAGGGATCCAAAATTACCTCTCCATTTCCCTACTAAAATTCCTATTTCTGAGAATCTCAGTAAAGTTTAGGTAATCTACATGATTAACCGATTTAAGTAATTCAAAGTAAGTTACATTTAACAGACTTAAATCTCCAAGGAGTTTAAAAAGGAACTAATTTAAAATTCTGATTTGGGGGAGGGGAAGAGGAAATAAATCTTTCATTAGGGGGGCAAAGAAGGTAAAAGAGAAAGTACTCTGGGCCTCCTGTGCCACTTCAGATTCCCTCACAGACAGGACACTAAGTTGAGGGGGTGGTTACTGCCACCCTGACAAAATGACAGTGGTTGCTTTATAGTCAGTCTCTGGGATTTAAAAAAACAAAATAAAAATTGGACACAGTTGCTTTGAATACCCTCCTACCTACCTTTTCCATCTCTCTCCCACCTCTTGGATCCCCAATTCCACCTCTTAGTACCAAAGACACCCAACAGCATTCCCTGTAAGCTGTTCCTCTGTCCAATACAAAGCTTCCCATTATATGGTTTCAAATTACATGAGTTATTCAGGAAGGTATCCACGTCCCCCTATCCCTGGATAACTTCAAGTTGACTGTATGCTTAAAAAAAAAATCCTAATTATTTAAAGGTCCTGAATCATAAGATGAAATATGTAAACTCGTTAACTAACTGGTAAGAAGGAAAAGAATACTCTGATTCTTGTCTTATATACATAAAAGAACTAATTTGGGTATCTAAAAAAAATTCAATTCTTTTCCTTGAAAGTAGTATGTTTCTTACTTCTGGCCCAACACAGCAGTGAAAATCCAGTCATTTCAGCTAAATAATATCGTGGACTTGTAAACATGGGTTCATTGGTAAATCCTCTTAGTCTGGAGGCAAAAAAAAAAAAAAAATCCAGTAACAGACACATAAAAATATAAATTTATCTGTATACAAAGCAGAGCGGATTTTTAAGAAACCCAAGTTTCTGCTGATTACACACATAGAAAAAATATATATATGTATGTATATATGTGTGTGTGTACATATATATATATATACACACATATACACATATATATATACACACACACACATTTTAATTCAGCTTTGCAATATTAGATTGGCTGCCTAGTTTGGAAATTTATCAGGTGATAGTAGTTACTTTGATCCAACTACCCTCCCAGTAAAATTAGGAATTTCAATCCGTGCAGAAGGTACCAAAAACGGTACCCATCTAGGATTAAAAGGATCATGTAAAATATGTCTTAAATGAAATGATTTCCATAATTTTACTACAAAGATTACTCTGTTAGCTAAGATCCTGGATTAAGTCCCTTCTCAATACCATATGTTATAAAAAACCATTCTTATCTAAAAGTGAAAAATGGTAACTGATAAAAGTTTCTCCAGTGGCATTTTTAATTAACGTTAACTTTCAAGGGTTTACTACACAAATGAAACTCATTTCCTTCCCAATCTTGCCTCCTCTCTACACAACCACAAGTAGGTTTGCGATCTACACCTATTTTTCTATACGTTCTACGAAGATAAGTTCCAAATGTGGGTATTTATTACAACTGAACTATGAACACTGAAAAACCATGCAAAGTATACACTGCTAAAACATTTGAATTCGATAAAATGTTTTACTCACATATTTTGCTGCAGAGCATTCAAGGAAATTATAATAGCGACTAAAAAGTTGAGTGTGCCTTTTCTCTTACGTCAAGCAATTTAAATAACTTGTCAAAAAAAAGCATTTCTTTAATGGCTAAGAAACTATTTGCCTGAACAAGCAACATACAAAAATGAGCAAGTATTGGCTTTGTCTTTAAGAGAAAAAGTAGTGAACTAGACCCTTCCTCCATATTAGCATGGATTTGAGTCTAATATTACATTGCTAATTATCACCACCAAAAAAGCATCAGCATTTCATCTTATCTACAAATTCTCTATGACAAAAAGATATCCAGCCATCAGTGGTTTTCTCCACAAGCTCTAACCTAAGCGCCTAAAAGGATAGTTGTTTCCCCTCAATTCTACTTCACTGGGCACCACATTTTCAAAATGGTTCTATTCGGGGCACAAGCAAGGTTTGTCAATATTTACTGAACAAAGCCTCTATTAAATTGTCTAACAAAATGGAGGTCTCTCAGAAAAAAACAGGCCGTAACATCCTTCTTTTCACAAAATGGGCCAAACACACCCGCTTCAAGAAACCATGGTTTGGGTCAGATTTTCCCGTAAGAATGGTTGTTTCATCCCTGGGACTGGATTCCTAAAGGTTTTCTCCGGACCCAGGTAAGGGGGTGGATGATGGGGGCCAGTTCTCCCTGGATACTCTGGAAGGCGGCGACGAGGACTGATCCCAAAGCTCTGGGTTAAGGAATTAGTTCAGGGGGCGGAGGCTTTAGCGGTCCGCAGGTACCTAATCAGCGACAAAACAGGCCGCCCGCCTACGCAGAGACATGGGCTCTCCCGTCCCAGCCAAGTCAACACTCAAGGCTCAAACTCTCCTTTCGGCCTCCAGGCCCCGCCTGACCCCATTGGCAGCAGTTCCCGCCAATCCGCTCGGTCACCGCCCCCCAGGCCCGCCTGCCCAGCCCTGATTGGATGGGACGGGAGCCGGGACCTCGTGTTACCAATCTGGGAGCCCCTTACTCAGCCACACACACAAGCCCAGGTGCGCCCGCGGAGACCCTTCCCTCGCCTTCCCCAACCCTTCCCCCACCCCCAGGGCACTGGCAGAGACTTACCGTCCCGGGAGGTGCCCATCAACTGGTCCAGCATCGCGCGCATCTGGGCCTGCGCCGACATGGCGGCGGCGTAGCGGGCGAACGGACGGGGGTGGGGCGCAGACCGGGCCCTCTCGGGCGGGGGGACAAGGGGAAGGGGTGGGGGAAGGTGAGACGCTGTCTCGGTTGCCGCCGCTGCCTCGAGGCGTGCGGAAAAGGGAGCTGGAGGGGTTGCAGGAGAGTCCGGGCTGCGCTCCTCACGACGACGCGTACGTGGAAGGCAGCAGCCCCCGAAAGCGACCCTCGTTCCCTCACTCTCCGTCGCGTTCCTGGGACAGAAGCAATACCGGCTAACCAAGCTCTCGTCTCCAACACCGCCACCCGCCAGAAGACGTCAGCCCCCCCTTCAAGCTCTGACGCCGCTCGCCGCCACCGTCGCCGCGACGTGAGCGCGCACGCTCCTCGCGCTTAGTCGTTTCCCGCGGGGGCTCCACCAACTAGCGTCCAACTGTATTTGCTCCTCCCGCCCCGTGCGGGAGGGGTTCCACCCTAACGGCTCTCGGGCGCGTGCACGCGGGCCTCTCCCGCCCCAGCCCTCCAGATCTCGCGAGACTCTGGTGCCTCAACGGACCCTAGAGCCGGATCCGCCCCGGGCGCGAAAACCTCGCGCTCCAGGCTGCAGGCCTGTTAGGGCGGCGTTGCACGCTGTGCTGGCGAACCAGCCCCAAGTTAGCCAGTGTGCCAGAGGGTTAGCCCGAGTCGAAAGTAAGTAGAGACCATACCCGTCGTTTCGACGGAGGTTAGCAGTCTTAGTAGCTAATACGGGCGTATTCCTGACGAATATTCATTGACCGATTAACTCGTTTTCAAGGGCCCACCTGAAAATCGTGTAGACTCGACCCCTTTCTCACTGCTGCCCGACCGTCTACAGAAGGAGCCCTGGAGATCTGACAGCTGGGTCATCTTCCTTAATCTATGCAGGGAGGCTTTAAGCACCCCCAACTGGAATAAATCAGGTTCAGGAAATAATGCCTGAAATTACTGCACTACGAAACAGGCCACCTACCCCATTCGGATTTGTCATCGTTACTTATATATATAGCAGGAAGCTGTTAGTCTAAATTAGAAGCTATAAAAGTTAAGCAGTATTCTAACAAAGGAAAGGAGGTCATCTTGTAGAGAATTTTTTTCCTGCTTGAGAGCTAAATTTGAAGGATAAGGCCTTTTCAGTGTATCAGCAGCCCTGACAACAGAAAAGCAAGCCTGTGGGTTCTTAGCTTACCATCACCCTGCATTCCAGACGTAGGTCGACCGATTACTAACTGTGGGACCTTCAGCGATTTATTTCTTAATCTCATGTCTAATGAAGATACATACCTTATAGCACTGTTGTGAGGACGGAATGAGCTAGCAGAAAATCCTAGCCCAGAGCCTTGCCCTGAGGTTTTAACTTTTTTTTGTAAAATATTAATTCCTTAAGATGAGACATAGGTACTTTGCAAGGAAATAATGGTAAACTTTTTTGTTTCATTAAGATTTTATATACATTGTCTTGGAACTTATAATTTAATATCAAGATCAGGGGCTTCCCTGGTGGCGCAGTGGTTGCGCGTCCGCCTGCCGATGCAGGGGAACCGGCTTCGCGCCCCGGTCTGGGAGGATCCCACGTGCCGCGGAGCGGCTGGGCCCGTGAGCCATGGCCGCTGGGCCTGCGCGTCCGGAGCCTGTGCTCCGCGACGGGAGAGGCCACAGCAGAGGGAGGCCCGCATAACACAAAAAAATAAAATTAAATAAATAAATAAATAAAAATATCAAGATCAGTAAAAAATTTACGTGAAATAACAATCATAGTTCCAAGATCCTTTTTTTTCTTTCTGGCCGCACTGCGCTGCTTGAGGGATCTTAGTTCCCTGGCCAAGGATGGCACCTGTGCCCTGCCAGTGAAAGCACCGAGTCCTAACCACTGGACCACCAGGGAATTCCCCCAAGATCCCTTTAAATGCATACTGGGCCAACAGAAATCTTAGAATCATCCTAGTGTTTAGTAACTGACCAGATAGTTTCCCACCAGTTATTCAGAGAACTGAAAATTCAAACAACTCCAATACTTGGAATATCATCCTTTGAAAACTTTACAATAAAAGAAAAATTTACAAATTAATATGTCTGAGAGGAATGCACTATTATATATACAATACCCTTAGGAGGAAAATACACTAAAATGTTGAAATGTTATGTGTCAGTGAAGAGATTTTAGTTCTTATCCCTCTCTTTCTACCTTTCTGGTTGCTTACATTTTAGATGTATCTCTTATTTTAAAACAACATGTTTATTTTCAATAGTCTGATATTCACTGTCTTTTAATTGAAGCATTTAATCATTCATATTCATGTAATTACACATGTGCTGAGTTTAAAGCTTATTTTGTCTATTTGTCTCACCTGTTTTATGTTTAATTTTCTCTCCTTTCTTGCCTGCCTTTTAATCATTCCATTTTTTCCCCTTCTAGTAGTTTGAAAATTTTAGTCTGTTTTTATTCTTTTAGCAGTTACCCTAGAAGTTATAAGGGGCGTTTTTAATGTATCAAAGTCTTTACACTTCCCCCAGAGAGATAATACAGAGAACCTAGAAAACTAACTCCATTCAACCTCTTCCCAAGATACATGCTCTTGTTAAGCATGTGTTTTAGTTCTTTACGGTTTGTTTGTTTTTTTTTGGCCGCACCCCACAGCTTGTGGGATCTCAGTTCCCCAACCAGGGATGGAACCCAGGCCCACGGCAGTGAAAGTGCAGAGTCCTAACCATTGGACTGTCAGGGAATTCCCAGTTCTTTATGTTTTTTAAAACCAAGTTTCGGGCTTCCCTGGTGGCGCAGTGGTTGCGCGTCTGCCTGCCGATGCAGGAGAACCGGGTTCGCGCCCCGGTCTGGGAGGATCCCACGTGCCGCGGAGCGGCTGGGCCTGTGAACCATGGCCAATGAGCCTGCGCGTCCGGAGCCTGTGCTCCGCAACGGGAGAGGCTACAACAGAGGGAGGCCTGCATACAAAAAAAAAAACAAAAACCAAGTTTCATATAATCGATGTTTGTTTATTTACCACTTTGCTTTGCTTTCCTTCTGGAATCTCTGCCCTTCCATCTGGGGTCATTTCCCTTTTGTCTGATGTTTAAACTTTAGGACAGGAGTCAGCAATATACAATTCACCCATCAAATCCAGCCCATTGCCAATTTTTGTGAATAGTTTCTTTGGAATACCACCAGGCTTACTGATTTGTTATTGTCTATGGTTTTTTTGCGCTACAACAGCGAAGTTGAGTGGTTGTGACAGATACCATACCCTATGGCCTGCAAGACTAAACTATTAACTATCTAGCTCTTTAGGGAAGTTTGCCTACCCTGCCTCAGGGTTTGCTTTAGTGTTGGCCTGCTGGTAAGGAACTCTTCCATTTTTGTTGATCTGAAAAGACCTTTATTTTGCCTTTCTCAATTCTAGATGGATATTCTAGGTTGGAAGTTATTTTCTTTCAGCACGTAGATTCTATCATTCTGCAGCCTTCGTTGCTCCTGAGAAGTCAGTTCTCAGTCTGTCACTCCTTTGAAGATAGCTGGCTGCTTTCAAATTTTGTTCTTTTTGCCTGTGGTTTTCTGCAACTTACTATGATGTATCTGGGTGTGGATTTATTTTTATTTATTCTACTTTAGATTCATTGAGCTTTTAGAATCTGTGAACTGACATCTATCAATTCCAGGAAATTTTTAGCTATTCTCAAATACTGTCGTTCATCAACTTCTGGACCTCCAAATAAAGTTTTCACTGTTTCCTCTATGTCTCTTTACTCTCTTTGCATTTTCCACCTTGTCTTGCCAAGCTACCTTCTAGATGCTTTTTTTCTGACAAATTTTATAGTTCACACTAATCTCCCTTCCACTGTATCTAGTCTGCTGTTAAACCCATCCATTAAATTCTTTAGTTTTTCAGTTCTAGAATTTTTATTTGGTTTTTCAAATCTAAGTCATTTTTTATAGTTTCTGGTTCCTTGATGAAATTCCCAAGGTTGGCTGTTCTTTGACCCTAGTGATCATAATTGTTTTGTAATCTGGGTTTGCTAATTATAATATCTGATGTTTTCTCTGTTTCTGTTTCTGTTGTATTTCCTGGTTTTCACTTATGGGGTCTTGTTTTCTTCTGTGTCTGGTTATCTTTGTGTGCTGAACATGTATTTGAAAAACTATGTGTAGGAATAATATAAGCCCTAAGTAGGATATAATGCTATCTTTCTCCAGAGAGGATTTTTATTTTTCTCTGATAGTAACTTGAAGTACTTGTCAAGGATCACCATGATACAAATTCAATGCTTTAATTTCTCTTGACACCAAAATGGCAAAAATATGGTCTGAAAGCCTGGCAAGGACTTTTTTAATTTCCAGTTCACACTTGAGGGTGAACTCCAGGGTCCTAGTTTAAAGTGAGTGTGAGTTTATTAGAGTGCCCACCTTGGTAGGCCTTAGACTTTGCCTTTTGCCTCCCTAGCCCTATAATCCCACCAAAAATACAGGTCAGTTTCAATACTGAAGCTATTGCTACTAAACTGGCAAATGCCCTGAAGCCAAAAATGTGCCTTTGTGTGCTGCACTTTTCTTGGTTCTTGTCTTCTAAGATTTGGCCTAGTATTTCCCTACTTAATACCTCTTTAATGATTTTAAGAATTAAAAAAAAAATTTCATCCACGTTTTCTAGCTGTCTTCAACAGAAGGGTTAATCCAAATTACCTAGACTATCATGAACAAAAGTTTGTTCTGTTTGTAAACTTTTTTTAATTTTTAAAATTTAATAACTCTTATCTGAAAAAACAAAAAGCTCTGTGAATATGTCTTTGTGTACATTCTAGCAATGATCTCCATTCCTTCAGGAATAAGGTCTCATAAGGAAACAGGAACTTATAAGAGCAGTATATACTCTTAATCTATAAACCAGGTAATTAAAAATTAGAATAGGTACAAGTAGCATACATTTTGCTAGCCATCCAGAGCAGACAACTCTGCATTTTACTGTAATTTATAAACTAATATAGTAAATAAATAAAGGCTATATAGTAAAATTTAATACTGCAATTATCCTTGGGGCATGAGTACATACCTAACATCAAATTTTATAAACATGGTTCCTGTTAATTTAAATGTAGATTAAAAAATTCAAGTTCTGGGGGACTTCCCTGTGGTCCAGTGGTTAGGACTCCGCACTTCCACTGCAGGGGGCGTGGGTTTGAGCCCTGGTCGGGGAACTAACATCCTGCAAGCCACACGCAGCAGAATGTTGAAGGAAAGCCATGGCTCCTAGAACCAAATTTCGGTATGGCTAGACTGTCAAGTGTAAGGGGAGTAGAGATGTGGCTCAAGATATTTGGCAAGGGCCAGATCCCGCAGGCCCTTGTTAAAGTTTAACTTGAAGGGTTGTAAGCTGGAGAGAGACAAGATCAGATCTGTACATAGTGGAATATGGATTGATTGAAGAGCGCAATTTGGATTTAACGAGACCAATTAGGGCAAGCAGTGGTTCAGAGAAGAGATGCAAGAGATAAGAGGTCTGCACTAGGGTAGTAGCAATAGCGAGTCAAGATTCTTAGGAGGTAAAATCTAATTTAGCGATTATTTAGCTGAGGATGTGAAGGAAAGGAAGCAGTCTCGAATAACTCAGATTTCCGAGTTAAGTTGCTAAGTGAGAATGTCAATGAACTAACAGGGAACACCAGGGATTTTATGGGGGAATGAGGAGTTTCCATTTTAGATGCACTGAATTTGAGATGCCTTTGAGTCACCTAAGTGGTGTTGTCTGGCCGCTGGACGCACGGGTCTATAGCTTGGCAGGGGGGCCTGGACTGGAGTTAGCCTGTTGATGATAATTAAAGCCTTGGAATGGAGGTGATTACCCAGGGAAAGCATGTAGTGTGGGATAAGGACCTAAGTCTGAACATGAGGAACACCAACATTATAAGCGGTACACAGAAGAGGAAACTGAAGACAAATGGCTAGAGTGAGAGAAGAAAGCAGAAAATGTATCATGAAAGCCAAGAGAAAAGCAAGGAAAGTTTAACAGTGGCAAATACTCCCTAGGGGTCAGCAAGATAAGGAATGATCCATTGGGTTTAGTGGCAGGAAGGTCATTTGTAAATTTGCAAGGCAGTTCTAATACAGGGAGAAAAACCAGACTGCAGTGGATTAAGAATGAATGGTCATAAAAAATGCAGAAAATGGGTACATGAGACAACATGGACTATTAACCTCAAAATCTGTATGTATGCTGAGCAAAAGAAGCCAACTCAAAAGAGTAAATACTATATGACTGCATTTGGATGAAATACTTGAACAGGCCAATCTAATCTATGGTTACAGCAAGCAGGTCAATGGTTGCCTGGGACCAGGTGTGGGGAGGGGGGGTTGTCTGCAAATGGGCACAAGGGAACTTTTGGGGGGCAGTGAAAATGTTCTATAGCTTTATTGGTGTAGTTATTACACAGATGCATTCATTTGTCATTATTCGTTGACCTGTATATTTATTATATGTACATTATACCTCAATATAACTTATTTTATAAGTTTAAAAAGTGTGGGGACTTCCCTGGTGGTCCAGTGGTTAAGACTTTGCCTTCCAGGATGACTAATAAGAAAATAAATAAATAAATAAACATTAAAAAAAAAAAAAAAAAGACTGCCTTCCAATGCAGGGGGTGCGGGTTCTATCCCTGGTCCGGGAGTTAAGATCCCACATGCCTCGCGGCCAAAAAACCAAAACATAAAACAGAAGCAATATTGTAACAAATTCAATAAAGACTTTTTAAAAAAAATGTAGAAAATGAAAATTCACTCAATTCACTGAATAAATTCATTCAATTCATTGAATACATTCAATTTGTTTGCGAAGAGGAATGAGTTAAAAGATAGGAGCTGAAAAGATATTTGAGTTAAAGCTGAGTACAACTGACCCTTGAGCAACATGTGTTTGAACTGTGCTGGTCCACTTAAACGGGGATTTTTTCAATAATAAATACCAAAGTACCACCCGACCCACAGTTGGTTGAATCTGCAGATGCAGAACCGTGGAGGGCAGACTATAAATTAAACTCAGAGTTTTGACTCTGTGGAGGATTGGTGCCCTTAATCCCCCAAATTGCTCAAGGGTCAACTATAGTCGTTTTTAGATGGAAGAGCCTTGAGCATATTTAAATACTAATAGAATTCAGTGAGAGGAAGCAGCTGAAGTTAAAGGACTGTCAGAAGAGACAGCAAAGGAATGTGATAAAGCCTGTACCACATCAGAAACGATAGTGAGTTCACACAGTGCCAAAACCTCAGGAGCCCCTAGTTTTAGGACATTCCCAGTACAGAAAGTTTATCACTAATACAGTTCATATCCCAGAGTCAATTCCGTCTGTTTCTAACATTGAGTTCACCTAATTCTGGATGGTAAGACCATTGATAGGAGGTCCAGGTTGATTATATAAGGACAGAAATGGCCTGAGCAAATCATTTAAACCATGGGAAATAAGTTGTCTGTATTTCAGAAGACTGGTGGCAATAGGGCTTAGAGGAAGGGTTCATGATGAAAGAATAAGGGTGCGCGGTGGTTTAAGTTTTTCTTTTTTGTCAGGCACTTATGTACTGTGCAAATGTTTTATGTAAAATTATTCTCACTTATTACAACCACCTTGTTGGCATTCTCATTCTACAGAAGAGGGAACAAGCTCAGGGCAACTAACCTACCCAAGATCACACAGCTGGTAAACTATAAAGACGGGATTAAAGCCTAGGTCTATATGACTTCAAGCCCATAAGTATTTCTTACCCTTTTAGGCAATTCTGCTTCAAATCTCTTTCTGTAAAAATGTTATGGGAATTCCCTGGCAGTCCAGTGGTTAGGACTCGGCGCTTTCACTGCTGTGGCCCGGGTTCAATCCCTATTCGGGGAACTAAGATCCCACAAGCTGCTCGGCTCAGCCAGAAAAAAAAAGTTATTTGTTATATACACAATATTTTAACGAAAGGAATCAAAACATCAATCTATCCTAATCCTTTTGCTTTCTTCATCTTAGCTAAGTAAAACATCTTCAGGTAATAATATACCCATGTCCATGAAAAAACACAGGGGGAAATAGTAGGTTAAACATTTTTTTTTGATCTGTTCAACTAAACAAATGCTTGTTTTAACCTCTTAATACTATTATTCTAATGTTAATCTCTTAGAAGAGATGATGTTTTGAAGTGCTTGGAGTATTTCTGTTCAGATTGTTCTCCTAGTGAGTAGAACTGAGCCTTGCATTCAAAACACTGATTGAGTAATTGTCTATGTAAGTCACTGTGGAAGACGCTTTATAGACTACAAAAGTGAATGAGACATCATCCTTACTCTAAGGGAGCTGACAGTCCAGGGAAAATGAGATTATATGTCTACAATTATAATACCAGAAGAAACTGACATATACCACAAAGGGGGCACAGGTAAAGAACTATTGGTAGTTCACAGATGACTTTTATTTGTGAAATTCAGGACTTTAGAGGCAGAGGGACCATTTAGGAGCCTAGCTGAATAGTTCAGCCAAAAGATTTCCAGTGCTTGAACTAGGACAGAGACAGTGATGCTAACAGTTCTTGCAGAAGCAGGACTTACTGACTGGATGTGGAGAGTGAGGAGAAAGAGAAATACAGAATGAAGCCCAAGTTCTTGACTTGGTCAGCCAAGTGCATTATGGAGCCCTTCACCCTGAGACGGAACTCAGGAGGAAGAGCAATCTGACATGAGGGTAGAAGGCAGAAGCGGAGGGGTCGGTGTGCTCATTCCATTGCCCCTCCCTGGTCCTCCTGCAGCCTGTAGATGAGTGGTGGCCATGTTCTCATACCTAAGGGTCAACTCCGTCAGGCCTAGGGAGATAACAGCTCCCCACTGTCTTGCTGACCTTAATTCAACCCACATCTTTATAAATATCCCTTCATCAACTCTCCTCAGTAACCCTGTATGAGTGTGCCATCTGTTTCCTACCAGGACCTTAACATCATATTTGTGTACTTTTAGATAAGAGGTATATATGTATAATTGTTTGTTTATGCTAGGAAACATCTAGAAAGATGCACACCAAACTGTTAGTAATCGTTACCACCTGGTAATGGGGTTGGGAGAGGGGAGGGAGGGACAAGGGAAAAGGTAAGAGGGCTTTATTTTATATGTCTACACCATTTGAATTCCTTAATAGGCTGTATTACTTTTTAAATTAAAAAAAAATTAAAGAGTTTTAAAAGTAAATCAAGAACATCTATCAGCCTAGTATAAGAACCTCAGAAAATTCACTGAGAGTAAAGATGAAACCTCCCTAAGACAACCTCAGTCAACAAAATTTCAGAGAAATTCAGTCAACAAAATTTCAGAGAAAACCCCTAAACTTTAAAAAAAATTTAATGATAAATACATATTGATAGAAATTATTAAATTCTTGTATGAAGGCAGCATCCAAGGAATCTCTCCATTTTCATGGCTCCCAGCCCTTCCCTCCAGGCTGTTGGGGCAACTTGAGACCCACTAAGCCGGCCGACTCCTCCACTGAGCGCTCACCCTTGCCATGAAATTCCTGGTGAAGGGCCACATGTTCTCGGATGCTGCGCAGAAGGCAGAGATAGGTGGCAGCTTGGAAATGAAGCTCATGCTGGGCTCTGCACAACTTCTCACTGGTGACCTGGAGAAGTAGCAAGGTCAGATATTCTAGTAACAGCCCAGCTGCAGATACAGGTCCACAGAGAAAGAGTTATTAAACAAGCATTCTGTAGAATGAAAGTAAATTGCAGAGGACATACAAACATGTGTTTGTGTATACTTAATAACATATATAAAGGCACTCTGTACATATATAGAGGCACTCTGTAACTGTTGATGATTAGGAAAGCTGGCACCTGTTAATCAAAGAGGAATTTTACAAGGAGTTTCACTGAAGCATTTCATTGTGTCCTCAAATTTTAATACTGGAAAAAAGTTTATCTCTTGGTTCAACACCCTCATTTAACGAATGAGGGAACTAAAGCCCAGAGAGGCTCTATGGTTGGTTAATGGCAGAGATGGGGAATATAGTCAGGTCACTGATCATTAACGTCACCTAAGGAATAAAATACAGAACTTTCTCCCCTTCAAACAAATGAAGGGCTGCTTTATTTTATGTGACTGTGGACTTCGGTAAATATGGCATATGCCTTTCATTTCAATGAAAATTAAAAACTTATTTTTCTGAAAAATAGCTTTGTCCTCACCAGTAACAAAATGAAGGTTGTATAAATAAAAGTAATATGCATATGTTCATACTACTTAATTATACTCGCTCTCACAATTTACTTATTCATCTGAAAAATCTGTATTCTGATGACCTGTAGAAGCTGGAAATTCCATATCCATTCCAAAGTGACTACAAACCTTGTTTTTTCTTCATCATAATTAACTTCCAGATTAAATTAGTATACAGACTTTACTTGACTAGTTTTATGTTCTGAGGCTGTGAGAAAGGGGCAGAAAAGGTAAGACAAAGATGTGTGCATAGCCTCAAATGACTTAAGGAGCCCTGTTCAAGTGTGGATTAATCTCTGGGCACCACTGCCTACATATGTCTCTCTTTGACCTTTCTTTACTTGAATATCTAGGTTTGGAATCTGAAAACTAGAATGTGTGCTTTAAGATTTGCAGATCACATATATGAAAATGGCACCTATAAGCTGCTCAAAAATAAAATTCATCTGCTTTAATCAATTTAACTTTTTATAATTAAAAATTTATGAGTGACCAACACTAATGTCAAGCATCAACAAAGGGTAACATTCATTTCTATTATATAAGTCTAAATTGATAGAGTTTGAAACAGGAATTCTGTGTTAGTATAGGACAGAACATAACTGATCCTGATTCAGCTAAGCCTGAATCATGAGGAGTCAGGAGAGAAGCATCAGCAATATAACATAATAAATGAACCACAAGAGACCAAGAGATCTAATGAAATAGAAAATTGTATTTTCCCTATGGAGAAAGGGGAGATCCCTCCCTAACTGAATCCCTTCAGCTTAGGGAGAGGAGAGAGAAAATGGGCATAGATGATTATTGAGTTAGCTCTGAGCCAGCAGGAAATAGAACCCTTCCCCATATCCTCATATGCATTCCACAGAGTGGTGTTTCTGGAATTTTTAGCATGAACTTCAGGGGTACTTCCAAGGAATTTCAGAGCCATTACCAAGGCCCTCTCAAGGGCAGTAATGTTGCCTCCATTAGGTACCACTATAATCATGTCACCTTAAAAATCTTAAGAGTGACTTCCCATTACATTTCCAATAAAGTTTAAATTCCTGCCTACCACCTACCTCATCTTCCTCCACTTCCTCCACCACACCCTAAGCCTTAACAGCCCTCAACTGTCAGTCCCTCTCACCTCTGGGCTTTCAGTTGTGCACCTTCTTTACTTGGACCTCATCTTCCCCAACCCCCATTTACTTGCTAAGTCTAATTTATTCTTCAAGGCCCTGGTTAATGAATTTCCTCCTGAAAGCCTACCCCTTCTATATGCCAGGACCCCTGCTGTCTGTTTACTCCCTTAGCACTTGATTATTCTAGTCCTCGGTTATATGGCTCCTCAGGTGGACTGTAAGCTTCTTAAAAGACAGCACACGTGTGGCTCTTATTCGTCGTTTTTAGCCAAGTTCCTAAAAGTCCCTAATATTGTGACCTTTTAAAAATTAGTTGAAGTTTAGTTCTAACATTTTGCATTCTAACTTCCATGGCTCAGAAAATCAAGAGTTAGGATGATGGTTCTCCCCTTTCCCACACTGCTCAAAGGACGCTAAGTTTCCTTTGCTAAAGCCCAAGCTGACTCTCCAATTTATTATTTCTGAGAAAGGCTGCAACTTCTTTCCAAGCCAGATCAGTAACTCTAAAGGCAGCAAATTAGAGCCTAGTTGTTCCTATACATGTGCTGGTACAGGTCAACTGTCCCCGAGCCTCAGTTGCCCTTTTTGAAGAAAGAAACTATCTTCCATCCGATCTTGCCTAAAGGGTAGAAGGAGTGCGGATTTCACAAAGGGATTTTCCAAGGATGATGGCCTCCCATATGTACATATTTATCTACTACAGGCGGAAAAACTGTTGTCTGGTAACATATCACGTTAATGTTGTAACTCACAGGACCACCTCCTTAGAGGTTTCTAGTTCAGCTCTGCAAGGCACCACTCCCTGAAGCGGCGTAGTCCTGCTCTTCAAGAAGCGCCAAATATTCCTCTCTGCATCAAAAACTCGTTCTCAGAATAGCTCTCCTCCGGAAAGGAGAATGTTGGGTAGATGCTGTGGCCTGTGACCCTACACTCTCCACCAAGGACATCTCTTTTCTTGTCCCTCTCTATTTCCGCCATTTCACTTCCCTCTGACTTTCCCCTCCACACAGGCCAAAGACAGCCAATGAAATCCTCAGGGACGGCTCCACCCCAGGATGACTCTGCCTTCCCGCCGGTCCTCGGTTAGTCCCCGGGCTCAAGCCTTAGACCAGGGCATAGGGCTAAGGCCAGGCGCCCTCCACCCTGCCCAGACCCGACTCTCCCTCCCTTCCCGGGAAAGGGACGCTGGAGCCCCCGGACGCGGGCTTCCGTACCCGATGTGCACGGAAAGCCTTCACGAGGTACCGATAGGCCGCGGTGTGCCGATAGGGTCGGCCTGTGGCCGCGTTCAAGTAGCGCAACTCTCGGAGAAGCCCTCGCCAAGTGCGCAGCGGTGACCCCAAGGCCGCCATTTTCCCGTCGTCCGAGGCTGGTGCGGGACGGTGCCCTACGCCCCTCACTCACCACCCCCTGCTCAGCCGCTTAATGGTACGGTCGGAACCAGACTGCCGACTCCCCCTATCGACTGCAGGACAGTGGAATGTCTCACTTCCCTTCTTTGCGGAGCGTTATTAATCGAACACCGAGCGGCGTCCTAAGGTGTTAAGAGAAAAGCAAACGAAAGCCGAGTGAAACTGAAGAGCCTGGAGAAAGGCCGGGCAAGGGAAAAGAAGGTCCTAGTTCCTTTCCTGACTGCGTCATTTCAGACGCCATTCGCTGACGGACTGCTGACTCTGGAGAAAATGAGGGCATGTCGGAAGTGGGTGTCAAGTCAATTTGAAATAGAAAACTATGAGAAGATTTTATGTCTAGAGGGGATGTCAAAATTCAGCGTACTGACTTAGCAGAAATCTTAATGGGGTTACGGCTCAGAGGAAGGAAATGGGAGTATGTTGATTCTCGCAAACTGTAGGCCCACACCTAGAGAAACCACGCATACACTTTCCATCTTTAAATAGTAAAATTAAGTTAGCATTTTTCGCTACAATTGTTTAAGAAGGGGGAAAGGCAAGAAGTATTACTGGAAAGTTTATTTTAAAGGCAAAAGTGCAATCACCCCAGATGGGACTCGAACCCACAATCCCTGGCTTAGGAGGCCAATGCCTTATCCATTAGGCCACTGGGGCTTCGATGAACAGCATACTCAAATAACGTATTCAATGTTTTTCCTCCTTGGTACGTCATCGTCATTTCAGTTTCTTTTTAACCTATCCTAGGAAACCACACTTAGTACCATTAATGAGGTGCGAGGCATGCTGGGAGTTGTAGTTAAGAGAACAAATATCCGCCTCACAGCTCCAAAGGTTTTACCCTCGAAGCAGCACCGATGCGCCGGACGGAGATCGGGCACGCGCACGGTTTTGCGTACGCGTTTCCTACGCGGTAGCTCCCGCGCCTGCGCAAAAGCGCGCATACGACGTCGCGGAGCCGAGCGCGCTGGGCACGCTAGCCGAATCTCCCAGATTCGTCCGCTGAGCTTGTGCTTCGTTGGGTTTTCACCGGAAACAGCCGGCCCCTTCCGGTTTTGCGGCTTTCCGGACTTGGCTTGGCTGCATCCGGCCATTAGGTGGCGTGCGTGGCGGTCATTTTGTTTCCGGTTGAAACACTGAGGCCATTTCCGCAGAGCAAGTGGCCAGTTAGAAACGTTTATCTTGCCTTCTGAATTGGCGGGTTAGTGGTAAACGTGGGACAGCAGGGAATTAGAATTAGTTAATTCACTAGGAATTAGTTAACTAGAAACAGTTAGGAGTTAATTTTCTGTTTCTTTTCCTATTTGAATAAATTGGACAAGTCATTTCTGAGTGTCAGCAGACTAACCCCTTGCTTAAAATCTCGCAGTGGCTCCCCGTTGCCCGTAAGATAAATTTCAGACCACTGGACCCTACCTAAATTGACCCTTGCCTGTGTCTTAACCTTCATCTCCTCTCACCCTCTGCTCGGTGTAGCTGAACTTCTGTCTTCCTCTCCACATTTTTTTAATAGATTTATTTAATTAATTTTATTTGTTTTTGACTGCATTGGGTCTTTATTGCTGCGCGCGGGCTTTCTCTAGTTGCGGCGAGCGGGGGCTACTCTTCGTTGCGGTGCGCGGGCTTTCATTGTGGTGGCTTCTCTTGTTGCGGAGCACGGGCTCTAGGCGTGCAGGCTCAGTAGTTGTGGCACACGGGCTCAGTACTTGTGGCTCGCGGGCTCTAGAGTGCAGGCTCAGTAGTTGTGGCACACGGGCTCAGTACTTGTGGCTCGTGGGCTCTAGAGCGCAGGCTCAGAAGTTGTGGCACATGGGCTTAGTTGCCCCACGGCATGTGGGATCTTCCAGGACCAGGCAAGCCCCCCTCTCCACATCTTGTGTTATTCCCTTTGCCTGAATCTTAACCATTCGCATTAATATTCCTATTTACCTTTTGGGCTTCAAGTTTCCTCAGGAAGTCTAAGTCAGACACTTCTCCAGGCCCTTATGGTCAGTATGGCAAAGTTAAAATGATTCAGTTCACCTCCTGTGGGCTCCTCTAGATTCTGTAAGTAATCTTACCTTTTACGAGCTATATCACCTGTGTCTCAGCTTCATCATCTTCCTCACGAGCCAAGATGCAACTGCTCAGACTCCAGACTTCCCATTCTCATGGGGCTCTCTTCACAGGTCCCTCTGAGGGTTCACCAGCTCTAGCTGTGCCAACTTTGATCAATTTTTCACGTGGGCTGGAATCCTGACACTTCCAGAATCAACTCAAGAGTAAACCAGTATGACTTAATGTGAATGATCTCTCCCTGTCACACTCATAAAATATTCATTTTATCACCCTGTAATTCACAAGTGTCTGATTTTTAAAAGGCAAATATGCAGGGGGTTAAGAAGAATGCTGTCAGCTATTTTCCCCTTAGTAGAAATTTGTTTATCCAACTTTCTAAGATGTAGCAAATTTAAGCCAGCTCTGAGGAAGTGGGAGAATTAATTGGAAGTAGGTTTTCAATAACCGTTGATATGTTATGGTAAGGGGCAATAAGACATAATTCTGAGTTCCTTTTTACTGAACTGCAGAGAGACTCTTTTCTTCCATTTTTACACTAAAGCAGAGTAAAAAGATAATCATAAATTGTTAGCTCTAGCCACTAGTCATCAAAGATGGCCCCCCCAAGATCTTCCCCTTTCATACATATGATGCTTCTTACATCAAGAGCTGAAGCTTATTACTCATCCTACTCACCCTTCCCACACTTGAAAGCCAGCTTAGGCTGGCTTTGTGACCAGATTTAACTAATAAATAGAATGTTCTGGGACTTCTCTGGAGCCCCAGGCCTTAAAACTGGCAACTTTCACAATCTGCTTCTTATCTAGCTACTATGCTGTGAAAACCCCACGGCCCAAGGAAGAGTCCTGAGATACGCCAAGCTGACCTCTCAGCTGACAGCATGAATTATCATGTTCAGTGAGCCATCTTGAGTGTCCCAATCCAGTGGCACCCCCAAATGACTACAGTCTCAACCAATGTCATATGGAGCAGAGAACTGCCCAGCTAAACCCAGTCAACCCAAAGAAACATTAAAGATAATAAAATGGCTGTCTGGGAATGAATTCCACTAAATTTTAGAATTGCTGTGTGTCAACAACCAAATCAGTCTAAAAAAGTTCTTAGAGACAATTTAGCCAAACTTCATAATTTTGCAACTTTGGAAAATATATATATTCCTAGTGCAGGGCTACATACCCAAAGCCCTACAGCAGAGAGCAGGCAGGTAAACAAGAGTGAATGAGGCAGGTGGGTTCCTACCTCCTGCACAGGAGCTAGACTTTACAGCTCAATCCAGTTGCAAGTAGGAATGTGGTTCCAGTGTTGACAGAGCCTCTGATTTTTCAAGAGAAGTTGTAAATCCAGAATTTTTATGCAATGCCCCTTTAAGTGTTAGCAATCAGTTAAAAACAATACTGTCTGTCAAACAAAACACTTCTGTTGGCCTTATATAACCTAGGGTTGCCAGGGTTCAAACTATGTCCTGGGGCACTTCACAGGCAACGTCCCACTGGACCCTCACCACAATCCTATGAGGTAGTACTCGGATTTTACCTACTTAGAAATGTGGCAACAAGCTCAGGGCAGTTTCTTGGTTTAGCCAACTTTACTAACTGCTCAGTGATAAGGCTGGTATTTGACCTCACGCAATCTAACTCCAAAGCCTGTTTTTTAAACTTAAAAAAAAAATTTATAGCAGAAAAGGGATTTTTATTTAAAAGATACTGGGTGATTCTCAGAACTTCCTGGTAAGGCTAGACACTAGGCTTAGAAGCTACACAGGCAAGAAACCTCACCTAAAAGTCTGTCCCAGATCTGGTCCAGTGAAAACACCAGCAGGCACAGTCGCTGCAGTTGCAGTGCTAACACAGTGACACTGGACAGGGGCTGGACAATGGCATCAAAGCTGTTGCTCCAGGACACTGGCGGTAGCTGGCTCCTCTGCTTCCACCTGTGCCAGAATAGATTAAGTCATTACCTAAGAGTCAGAGTTCTGGGCTGTGTACTTCTAATTAGCATGGCCTGGGTTATGTTCCCATGTTGTTCGGGGGAGGCTGGGAAAGCAAATATTTTGTCATTCGATGAATTTTTATTAAGCTTCTGCTGTGAGGCAGGCACTTCCAGATGCTAGGGAGAGCACAAGTAGAAGAGGTAAGCCTTTCCTCTACTCATGAAGCTTCCATTCTAGAAAGGGGCAGACAGACAATAATCAAATAAACAAGCAACACATAAAATTTATCAAATGGTGATGAGTGCTATGAAGAAAAAGAAAGCCAGGGGTAGGGGACTGAGACCTGCTAATGTGTTCTGGGAGGTCCTTACTGATAAGGTGACATTTGAGCACAGACCCAAATGACGTGCAGAATCTGCATCTTCAGGGTGTGTGTGTGTGTGTGTGTGTGTGTGTGTGTGTGTGTGTGTGTGTGTGTGTGTGTGTTGGCTTGGGGAAGTGCCTCACTTAAAGTAGAGAGACCCTACCTCCAGTCTCCACCCACTGTGAGGCCACCATTATTCTGTCCTTCAAGCTCTGGGAGGGTACAGGAGGAGTTCTGGGACAAGTTTTCTATGCCCAGTGAAACTGTAGGAAGAGACCCTGAAGGTCCAGTCTTAAAACTGCAACTATAGCAGTGACTAGCTACCTGGCCATGAGCTTGGGAATCTGGGGGAAATTTTGGTGGGAAAGAGCCAGGACTAATGAAAGAGGGTGTATCTGAGAGTAGACGTTTGTAGGCACTCGCTTCCGTCAATCGTGATTCTAGAGATGCGTGTCCCAAGGCAGTGATTTCTAAACTTCTTTAATTGTGTATCACTGTGGTAAAAATCTTGTGCCTCCCCCTTTGTATTTATTTTAAAATTATATACATGTATTATTGATTCAACGTAGTAGATACATTTAAAACATGCACAAAGGGCTTCCCTGGTGGCGCAGTGGTTGAGAGTCCGCCTGCGGAGGCAGGGGACGCGGGTTCGTGCCCCGGTCCGGGAAGATCCCACATGCCGCGGAGCGGCTGGGCCCGTGAGCCATGGCCGCTGAGCCTGCGCGTCCGGAGCCTGTGCCCCGCAACGGGAGAGGCCACAGCAGTGAGAGGCCCGCGTACCACAAAAAAAAAAAAAAAAAAAAAAAAATGCACAAAATAGAAATAAAAAGTATATTTTAAAAAGGAAAAACAACATTTTGAAAATATTTTTATTTTATTTATTAACAGTAAAAAAGTACTAATTTCAGTAAAGAAAGATTATTATTCTTTATTTTATTGAAAATGCAAGGTAATACAGTATGTTTTATTATTTTGAAAATCTTGGTTTAACACATCATTTGGGGCAACAAAATCACATAGTGATAAACATTTCTAAACATCCATTTTCAAATTTCTTCATTGCATGAGTTTCTTTTAAAAAGGCAGTCAGTGCCTCACTTAGCTTTAAAATATCACTTTTAACTTAAAAGGACCCATTAAGTATGTTCATTTCTTTCAGAAGATCAGCTAGGCACCTGTATCCATCAGGGCTCAGTCAGAAAAAGAGAAACCACTGCAGGCTTTTCAAGCAGAAAGGAACGGAGTGCAGGGCATTCAATTCAGCAGACGCTTTGACGGCACTATTAGAAGAGCTGCAGAAGTTAAGGAAAGCCGCCACTAACATTCAGCAGTTCACAGTATTGGGAGGTTGCTGCTATCACCTAGGTCAGAAAAATGCAGGCCCCCCCACTGCTGATCAGAGCTGGCCCCCCAGTACTCACATAGGGGCTGATAGGAGATTACTTGGGAGCTACGGCAGAACTTTAAGTCTCCCATGGCCTGCCCGTTTTGCTAGGTGCTGCCAGAAGAAAAAATATCACTTTTTCCTCCCCCTACAAACTACCACGTGAATACATCTAGCAGAAAGAAATCACATCCAGAACCCTGAAGGCAAGGCGTTTGGGAATGTTTCCATAAATCTAGCCCCTGTAATACATAAGGATATGGGAATGAACGCTGGCTGCCAAAAACCAGACTGTAGACCACACAGCAGCATACTCCTCATACCCTCTTGTCATCACAGAGGACAGCAAATGAGAAACACTTGCCTCTTTTGTAAAAGAAAAATAGGTAATTTTTAAGTTTGACAACTCTTGTAAATACTTTTCAACAAGATAATCATTCCATCTGTGTAGTTTACGGATTTTTATGTCGTTTACTTCCCATTACATAGTTGTTTCTGCCATTTAAATGTCTTACTCTTAAGCAAATCAACCTTACTGAAAACATCCTGTAGCATATAGACTGCAGTACATTATAATACTCAGAAGTAAAGGTGACTATTAACCAGCAAGCTGGACTTGCCAGATACAAGCAGAGAGCACTTTATTCCTGCTTCCACTGCTGCTTGCGGACTTCTTCCTCTCCGGCATGAAATCGTGGGTGGCTCACACAGCTTTCCTAGGAAATAACAGGACAGTTGGCTTTTTTTTTTTTTTCCCCCTTTGGTTTTAAAAAAGTCCAGTCTGTTTAACATTAAAACTCCAAACGTCATTGCATAAGACCTCTCCCCATTGTCAGCTGAGGCTGCCACAGGGTGAAAAATGGGCAGTTAGGGCAATAGGACACGGCCCCACCTACTCTTCTGCTCTTCAAATGCAACCTCTTCCTGGAACAAGCTAGACTTGTATAAACAGAAAGCAACTTTGTTTTCTCATGAGGGCCCCTACACACTTGCCGTAATGATTTGTTCTTATGGTTGGATGAAATTTACAGCATTACTCTTTTAGGTGACAAACAGGTTAAAGAGTTATCATGATCATTTTAAGAATAGTCTCTTTTTTCTAGGTATGAACAAGTCTCATCCAGGATCAGATCAAAACTTCAAATATCAGTTAATTTAACATTTCTCTCCTCCTCCAGTCTGGAAATGTGAAGGAGAATGGGGGTCAGGATCAGTGTCATTTCTGTTTCTCACTACCTCCTGCCTCCTTGCTGGCTGCTGTTCCGGGCCTGTGGGCCGGTTACAGCAAGGGAAAGAAGAAAGAGGTAAGGTCTTACTTTGTTGGTAGAGCTAAGCTGGTGTCCGTGTCCTCCGGGAGCAGCAGATTCCAGTGTTGCTTCTTTTTTTTATAGTTTCTCAATAGTTTCTCCTTCTCTGGGGATCTCTCAGCTGTAGTTCCCTTGCAGGTCATGCCTTCTCTAGTTACTTAGAATTCCTGCCCCGGCCCCTTAGTTTCCAGGAGCCTCCCCTCCACTGAGGTCATTCCATCCGTCCAGGTGTTCCCTTTGGCTGGGTTCCTTCTTAAAATGACCAAATCTGGCTCCCTTTCTTGAGAACCACATCAGGCCCGCAGGAACTCAGGAACTTTGGGAGTGTAAACCATTCCCACTGCAGCCTTCTCTCCTCTTCTGTCTTCTCCAGGAGCTAGCCACCTACTCCTCATTTGTCTTTAGACTTTTAGGAGTGAGTCAGACACCAGTTTCTGTGTCCCTCAAACTCCACAGGATGTGTCACGCTCTCCCAATGGTCCTCTAGAAGTGCCCCCCTCATTTGGCATGAGGTGAAGAGGAAGCACCTCCACCCTCTCCTGCTTGGGGAACAGAAGGGAAATGTCCAGCATACTGACATCTGCTTCCAAAGGAATCTTCTCACATTCTCTCACAAAGCCTGGAGGTGGGTGCTGAGCTCTTCCTTCCCAGCACTGAGCCAGTGCTTCCCAGTATCTCCTTCACAATCTCTTAGCATGTGGTGCACAGGTGATCTAGCTCCTTTTCCCTTTAGAATGTGGATGGACTTGGCACCTACTGTTTTGTTCTCAGCCTTTGGGGTTTCTGGTGAAACTGACACAGAAAGATTCCCACTTTAGTAAATGAAGTTACCACTGTCAAACCCTCCTTATGGAACTCCTGCTCTTTCAACAGGACACCTGATGCACTGCAGGCAGCATGTGACAGTCTGACTTGTGAACTGGACTGTGTGAATGTACAGTTAATATACAACTTTTTGATATTTACATATTAATTATTAAGTATAATCTTATATTAATTATATTAAATTTTAATATGTGTTTATATAGAGATATAACTATTTTTATAGAACCTATATATAAGACTTTTGTTTTTTGCATTATGGAAGATTAGATGTGCAGAGAAATCTCTCTCCATATAAAACACAAAGTCCTGGGTGAAATTTTAACAAACATAAAAATATTTTTTTTTAAGTTTGACTGAGCTGACAGTAAAGGAAGCCAGAACAACCAGAGGTCAGAAAGAAGGAGGTAAGTGAGCAATAAAAGCAACATTTGCCCTGAAGATATCTGCTCATTCCTGGTGGCCTACAGTCTAGATTTTAATTTGCCTTAGGCAGTCCAAAGGAAAGAAAGCCTCAGAGTAGCATGGTAGGAGGTCAGATCATAAACTCTTGCAAAATGATGGAGCCCCCAACAATTGACCTTATTGCTGGGAATGAAAAAAATATCCCTGACCTCACCAAGAGAAGACTTATCTGTCTCAACCTCAGCTCAGGGTTGGGTGGCAGGGTAGGGAACCTTCTACGAGAATTCTTAACCACCAGCAGTAACCACTCAAATACATTTGTGGCTGAAAGTCCTCCTATCTGTGTGTCCTTGAAATCCTTAAGCTGAGCATTTAGTTTGAAGTGGTCCTGGGTTGATAATGTTCCTAGAAGCCTGGAAGAAGCAAACTCAAATATTCTTTTAGAGGAACACACTTTAAAACCAGGCCTCAAAGAATGCCCAAAGCCAAAGTGCAGGGATATATAATAAAAAATCACCACACATATGCAGAAATAAGCCAGTATAAGCAAGTTAGTAGAAAACAATAAACGGTAGGATTGGACCTACAGTTTGGTTCAAGGTCTGACTCTGGTGCCTGGGACCTTGTGGGTCTGATGCTCCCAACCCACTAAGCACATGCTAGGGCCCTGACCTTGGCCTCGTCCCTTCATATATATCACCAGCTAAGAAAGCTGCTAAACCCCAGAAAAAACAGGCGCACACCTGAAAATAATGAGATACTTGAGGAGTATAATCACAACAAAGAGACAATTAATGGAACATACTGTAATAGACAAACCAGAATGGAACAACACAGATCAAGAACTTAAAATAAGCATAATAAAGATCCTCACAAAGAGGCTAATAATAAGGAACAAGCAGTTACACAGAACCAAATGGAAACATATATGAAACACGTAATAGCTTAACAAACCCAACAGACTGGATAAAAACAATGGCTAGCTAGCTGAAAAGTGAATAATAATCTAGATCAGCTCAAGGAATTTTCCTAGAAGGTACTGGAAAGAGATGGAAAATATGAAAGAACATTTAAGAGATAATAATAATGTCAATATCTGTACAATACGAATCCCAGGAAGAGAGAAAATGGATTTAGGGAAGAGATATTTAAAGAAATCATAAGTAAGAACTTTAAAAAAATGAAAGATAAAAAGGACTCCAGGGCTTCCCTGGTGGCGCAGTGGTTGAGAGTCCGCCTGCCGATGCAGGGGACACGGGTTCGTGCCCCGGTCCGGGAAGATCCCACGTGCCGCGGAGTGGCTGGGCCCGTGAGCCATGGCTGCTGAGCCTGCACGGCCAGAGCCTGTGCTTCGCAACGGGAGAGGCCACGACAGTGAAGAGGCCCGCGTACCGCAAAAAAAAAAAAAAAAAAAAAAAAAAAGGACTCCATTTCAAAGGTCTCATGGAGCACCAAACGGAATAAACATGGAAAAACCAAAACTTCGACACATTACAGTGAAATTTAAGAACATTAAAGACAAAAACAAAACTCTAAAAGCTTCTGGAGAGAAAAAGCAGATAGTTCACAAAAGAATAAGAATTAGGGCTTCCCTGGTGCCACAGTGGTTGGGAGTCTGCCTGCTGATGCAGGGGACACGGGTTCGTGCCCTGGTCCGAGAGGATCCCGCATGCCACAGAGCGGCTGGGCCCGTGGGCCATGGCCGCTGAGCCTGTGCGTCCGGAGCCTGGGCTCCACAGCGGAAGAGACCACAGCAGTGAGAGACCCGCGTACCACAAAAAAAAAGAATAAGAATTAGATTGACATTAGTCTTCCTAAAAGACACTGGAGACAAAAAAACCAATGAAGTTATATATTCTAAGTGATGAAGGAAAATAACTTAGAATATTATACCCAGCTAAACTGTTACTTAAATGTAAGGATAGAAAGATGATACATTCAGACATACAAGGCCTTAAAAAGTTTACAGCACAAAGAGTCTCTTTGAAAACTCTCCTGCTAAGTGAAATAAGTCAGACAGAGAAAGACATATACTGTATAATATCACTTATATGTGGAATCTAAAAAATACAATAAACTAGTGAATATAATAAAAAAGAAGCAGATTCACAGATAGAGAACAAATTAGTGGTTACAAATGGGGAGGGGGAATGGGGGAAAGGTAACATTAGGGGTAGGGGATTAAGAGGTACAAACTATTAGGTATAAAATAAGCTACAAGGATATATTGTACAACATGGGGAATACAGTCAATATTTTATAATAGTAACAAATGGGGTATAACCTTTAAAAATTATGAATCACTATATTGTACACTGTAACATATAATATTGTACATCAACTATACTTCAATAAGAAAAATAATAAAAAATATAAAATATAAAAAAAGAAAGAAAACTCTCCTGGAAGAAGCACTTTTATATATTTAATATACTAATATAAGTAAATTATACTTAATACACTACATACTTAATAAGCATATGAAAAGATGCCCAACAGCATTAGTCATTAGGGAAATGCAAATCAAAAGGATGAGATATCACTTTATACCAACCAGGATAGCTATAACCAAAAAAAAAAAAAAAAGTAAGATAACAAGTGCTGGTGAAGATGTAGAGAAATTTAAACTCTTATACATTGTTGGTGGAAATGTAAAATGATCCAGCTACTGTGGGAAACAGCTTGGCAGTGGTTCCTCAAAAAATTAAACATAGAGTTACCATATGACCCAGGAATTCCACTCCTAGGTATACACCCAAAAGAACTGAAGACATATATCCTACAAAAACTTGTACACAAATGTTCATAGCAGCATTATTCATAATAATCGAAAAGTGGAAACAGCCCAAGTGTCCACACTAATGAATGGATAAATAAAAATTTAATATATTCATACAATGGAATATTATTCAGGATATAGATAGCTGGGATATTAAATTTAATATTAGGGCAAAAACACATCATAAAGAAAAATGAGCAACATTATATATTGTTGAAAAGAACAATAGATCAAGAAGATATAACTAAAAATAGAACTACCATACGACACAGCAATCCCACTACTGGGCATATACCCTGAGAAAACCATAATTCAAAAAGAGTCATGGGGCTTCCCTGGTGG
>NC_041218.1:14841833-14898396 GCF_002837175.3 Physeter macrocephalus
CAAATGTAAAATAGATAGCTAGTGGGAAGCAGCCTCATAGCACAGGGAGATCAGCTCGGTGCTTTGTGACCACCTAGAGGGGTGGGATAGGGAGGTTGGGAGGGAGACGCAAGAGGGAGGGAATATGGGGACATATGTGTAGGTACAGCTGATTCACTTTGTTATAAAGCAGAAACTAACACACCATTGTAAAGCAATTATATTCCAATAAAGATGTTAAAAAACATAGATATAACCAAAACTAACATAACATTGTAAATCAACTATATTTCAATTAAAAAAAAGAAGAAAAGATATAACCATAGGGGCTTCCCTGGTGGCGCAGTGGTTGAGAATCTGCCTGCTAATGCAGGGGACACGGGTTCGAGCCCTGGTCTGGGAGGATCCCACATGCTGCGGAGCAACTAGGCCCGTGAGCCACAACTACTGAGCCTGCGCATCTGGAGCCTGTGCTCCGCAACAAGAGAGGCCGCGATAGTGAGAGGCCCGCACACCGTGATGAAGAGTGGTCCCCGCTTGCCACAACTAGAGAAAGCCCTCGCACAGGAATGAAGACCCAACACAGCAAAAATAAATAAATTAATAAACTCCTACCCCCAACATCTTAAAAAAAAAAAAAAGATATAACCATAATGAACTCAATAAAACTCATGGTTCCTTGAAAAGCTAATAAGAACAAACCTCTGCCAAGACTGAATAAGAAAAAGGCAGAAGATGCACATAAACAAAACAGAGAATGAGAACAGGAAAACAAATAGAGATGCAACAGAGGTTATAAGAATAAAAAATATTATGAATACATTTCTAAGAAATTTTCTGCAAGGGGGTTGATTTTACATAGGTGTTATAGGAAAAGCACTTGACATAATGCAGCTCAAACTTATGATCAAGATTTCCAGAAAATTAGGAATAGAATTTACTTAACTTCATAAAAACTATAAACCAGAAATATAGAATAAACGCTATACTTAATGGAGAAAATTTAGATATTTTCCCATTAAAATAAGAAACAAAGATGGGAACTCCCTGGCGGTCCAGTGGTTAGGACTTGATGCTTTCACTGCCGTGGGCCCAGGTTCAATCCCTGGTCGGTGAACTAAGATCTCACAAGCCATGAAGTGTGGCCAAAAAAAAAAAGAAGGAAACAAAGGTGGCATTTTCACAGCTACTGTCTAACATAGTACTTATTAAAGAGTCTAATGCTCTAAAATAAGACATAAAAAGTGAAAAAAACTGGGAGATTAAACTGCCATTATTTGTAGAGTGTATGATTAACTCAGTTGAAAAGTTAATAAAATAATCAGACAAGTTATTAGAATAAGAGAGTACAGCAAAGTTGCTGGATACAAACGCAACTTGTGAAAATCAACAGCATTCCCTGATCCCAGCAAAAGTCACTAGAAAACATAACAGAGATTAACATACCATACTTAAAATCTACAACTATAAAATACCTAGAAATCAATACACAAACAATACCTTTACAGAGAAAATTTAAAAGCTTTGCTAGAAGACATGAAAGAGGATTTAAATAAATGAAGAGATATACCATGAGTGAGGTAATTTAACATTAAAGATTCCATTCTTTGTAAACTACAAATTAAATTCAATCCTAATAAATATTTCAGCTAGATTTTTTGAATGCAACTTGAAGATTTTATTCTAAAATTTATATAGAAGAGTAACAATTCACGATTAGTTGAGTGAACATGGAGGAACAAAGAGGGAGACTCTGCCTACTAAATATTAAGGGAGACTATAAGTCTACACTGGTATGGAAATAAAAAGAACAATGGAATGGAATTGAGCTCAGAATAGACCATTGCATATATGAGTATTTGACATATGATAAAAATGGCACCAAAAATGGGAGAAATACTGACTTACTAAATGGTGCTGGGAAAAAACTGGCCCACTAAATGAAGAAAAATAAAGCTGGACCCCTACATTATACAAGGTATATTGGACAACAGATGGATTCTAAATGAAAAACCGAATATTCAAAGAGAATGTAGGAGGATATCTTTGTGATCTAGGGGAAGGGAAATATTTCATTAACAAACCCCTCAAAACATAAATTAGACAAAAACTGACTATTAAAAAAGGTTTTCTGGTCAATAAAGGATGGCATAGGCAAAGTTAAAAAGACAGGTAATAGACTAAAATATCTGACATGTCTGAAACTGTTGAGAGATTATTATCACAACAAAAAGATGAAAATGCAATAGAATGAGAAGAGATGAACAGGCAATTTGCAGACCACCTATAGCTTTTCTCATGGTAATAAGGCATTGGAGACACCCTAGGTATCCACCTCTAGGAGGACGGATATGCAGAAAGTGGTGGACGCATCATATGAAATACTATGCAACACGTAGGATGTACAGAGAGCAACGTGGACCAATGTAAGTGAGAAAAGTAGAAAACAGCACAATTTATAGCACAGGACCATTTATATAAATTAAAATTGCATACACACAAAATAACACTACAAGTTTCAGAAGGATGCATGCATAACAAGGGGCACGTATCAAAGAGTAAGGGTGGGTACCTTTGGGACAGAGGGAGTGGGGACTAAGGAAGGAAGGAGAAACCTAATTTATAATAAAATGAGGAAATGAGATCTTGTATTAAGTGATGAAAACCATGTGCTATGGATTGAGGCACATGATTAATGCACTGCTTTGCATCTGAGGTACAATAAAGCAGAAATAAACTATATACAACACATACTAACATACAGCTTGGAAATGCAGCAGCCAATTGCCTATGAAGGGAGAGGCAGTAGTTGTCAGAGGGCTACCTGTGAAACCTGACACTTCGAATGCCAGGGCAGAGACAGATGGCTGGCTCTTGGTGACACTCAATCAGTCGATAAAGCTTTACCCAAACTAGGTTTACCTCTAGACGGCTCACTTATATGAATCGAAAGATTCCCTTAACTGTTTTGTTTAATAGACTTCATTTTTAGAGCAGTCTCCCTTTACTTTTTATGCCAGGGGTTTGACACCTGCGATGAAAGAATTTTAACTGATATTTATCCACTCCTGTACTTTTAAATATATATATATTTTTAAAGGTTTTTTAAAACACTGGTTTCACTTCTATATTTGGGGAAATTAGGAGAGCAAGAGGAAGCATGAATTTCAGAAGAAAAAGGCAGAAAAGAGACAGAATAATAGTAGCCACCATTCATTAGCTCTTCTTATGTGCTAGGCACTATGCTAGGTGCTTTCCATATCTCGTCTCTAATTCAACAACAAACCCCACCACTGGGAACTATGCCGGCAGAAATGAGGAAACAGGCTGAAAGGAGATCCACATCTTGTCTAAAGTGCCACAGCTTCAGAATGGGGACCTGAGAACCCAAGGCTGTTTAATGTCAGCCTATTCTGCACGCTGTGCCACCCTACCAGAACAAAGATAGTGGGAAAGAGTGCAAGGTCAGACACAGGGACACAGAAGAGGTAACTATACACGGAGACGGAGAAAACAAGCCATGTCAAGGCACCTGTTGATGAGGAAGAGCAATCATACGAGAGGATCCCTGCTTCAGAGGGGGCTGTTACCGTCCTTTGAAAAGCTCATGGTCCCGCCTGCGAGCTAACGCAACCCTTCGTGCACCGAGAAGCAGTTCTTTCACTTCCAATTTTCAAAACTCTGTTTTAGAAAAGATTTATTTTCTCAAGTATTCCTCGAAGCTTTACATAGATATGATTCCAGACACCAACTTTCAAATCTGGAATGTCAGTCACTATTATCCATTACAAAACAAACTTTTGACTGTTGGTTTGATATGCATACACAGACTGCAGATACCTAAAGGATATCACAATGTGACCTGCGATAGTTATCTAACTGCCCATTAATAAAGAACGGATACAATAAATTATGGTACTATAACTATGGAATACTACGAGCTGTCAAAAAGTACAAGACAGACCTTTACGTACTGTGCGGGATAATCTCCAAGGTAATTAAGAAAAATGCTAGGTATGGTAGAGCAGATAAGTACACTAAATTTATGTTAAAAGGTCAGATGCATATTTATAGTTTTAACTGGAGAAGTTGGTAGCAGTGGTCGGTCTGAGGGAGGAAAATGGGGCCACGGGTAGGAAGGATGCTTTGCGTTCACTGTATAATCATGTATTTGGTACTTTTTTTCTTTTTAACTAAGTGCAAGAATAATCTTTTCCAGAAAAAATCTTTACTTTAAACCAAGCAGTTCAGGTGTGTCATACCTCTAAGCCAGATCCAATTTGGGGATCTAGCAGGGTCTGAGTGGAAGAAATAAATTCTTTTCTTTTCCCTTCTCCCAGTGATGAGACAGCAAGAGGCTCCTTCCCATTTCTTTCCCCTTTCCTCAACTAAGTCCACCTACTGTTTCTTAAAAAAAACCCCAAACCAAAAAACTTGCTCCTGTTATCCATGTTCATTGAAAATACATTTAAGTAAAGGGATAAAGAAAAAAGCATTCATTTCACCAATCTTTATACTTTGGCGTGTATGTCCCTCCCTATATTTTTTTCTGTGCCTATCTATGTGCATTAACACTTATAACTGTTCTTTTATTTAATACATGGACATCTTCATCATTTCTTATGTTAAAACAATTTTGTTTAGTAGTATTATTTTTATTTACTTAACCAATCCCCTCTAGCACATTAGATTGGTTCAAACTTTTATTGTCATGAGCAGCACAGATGAACACACTTGTACAGAAACCTTTGTACAAGGCCATTTTTCCCTTACAATAAGTTTGTAAAAGCAAAGTAGCTCCATCACCAATTTGTTAACTTCTGCCTTCGAGCTCCATCTATAGTTGTCGATTTTCGTAACTAGCCACACTCTTTTCTGTGCCAAAGCTAAGGTCTGAGACGGTTTCTTGACTACATAGACAAGTGTAAAACGTACTTCCTGCTTTGGAGTTTTCTATACTCCTTTGAACCAGCCCCCCTTCCGGACACTGTCCCTCATTCAACTCTAGAGAACTGGTTGCATTTCTCTGCTTACTTCTCGGCTCTCTAAACTGACTTGGTTATTCTGAAATCCTTAACTCCTTGGGCCATGTTTTTTCTTCTTAACTTTAAAAATATATATACTATATAATAAATAATAAAACAGAACTAGTATGAATGATAATAAAAGCTAACATTTACCTAGTACTTCCTATGTGTCATTGTGCTAAGTGCTTCACATGCCTTGTATAATTTAATGTTAATTGAAGTTACATGAAAAAAAGTATTCCATGGTCAAATAAGCTTGAGGAAATTATGAGTTGAAAAAATCTGGTTTAACGATGGCACCTTTAATATGTTAACATACATTTACAAGATGGTGACAACGAAGTTAAGTGTAGTCTTATTATTTAACTACAGATTTCTTGTTACTCTCAAGAACACACTTGCAAAACTGTCCTTAAATGTTACCAGTTTTTCGTAAAAGCACTTGCAGCCTACCCTCCTCCCTGCATGAGGACCATGCCTTTTAAATTCTTCATCCTGATGACAATGCACTGAAAATACACTTAAGTACCACGACTCTTATATTTGGGGGCTTATGTTCTTTTCTCTATCTTCTATGCACATATACACTTATAAATGACAAAACTGTTCAATTTCTCTGACAAGTTGCTTTCTATCTTTTCATCCTTTTCCCACACTCTACCTGGATTTCTAAGGTTGAATTCTTTTTTAAATTTTTTCTCACACACACACACACACACCCACACCCCCCTATAACCTGAAGGAAGAACCTGGTAAGGCTGCATTCCAGACTCCCACAGTCTGGCTTCTGCTACTCACCCCAATGTCTACCTCATACCAGCCTGGCCTCCTTCCTGTTTGTTCCTGACTCTGCTCAGGACGCTCCCTTTTCCTCCTTCCCAGCCAAATCCCACTTACTCTTGGAGGCCCAGTTCAAATGCCATCAACTTGACAATTCTCCCCAGATCTTTCCAATCCAATCTCTCCCCTGCTCTGAACTCAAATGTCAGATGGCCACGGACCACACCTTCGTAATAAATTTTGAACTGTTGTCTTTTAACTTCTCATGTGATTGCAAACTGTAAATATATGGAGGGTGGGGACTATGCCCTCACTTCTGTATCCCACAGCGCCTAGCACAGCGTGAAACAGGCAAGAGATACTCAACCACCACTGAAAGAATGAGATATTAAAATCCAAGTTAGTCCAATGATACAACAGACACGAGAATAATATGTACATTCCTCTTTATTTAATACAACAAACACATAACACATACAAAAAGAAAAAACACTCATGTAAAAGGCCCTGTCACAAAGGATAGACAGGAAAACATCTACACCGAATCAAATAAGGCTCCTGCTTTAAAACAGGGGTTTGCTTAGCTACACCTGGAATATGAGCAAGGCTGTTACGAAAAAAAAAAAAAAGAAATCCCTGCACTGAAGGAGTATATCAATGGGGTCAATTTACTAAATTCACAGATCCACATTTAGGAATGTTCAAGTCCTCTCATATGTCCAAAATTCATCAGGATTTTATGAAATGTGATTTTTTTTTTTTTTTTGGTTAAAAAAATTTACCTGTCCTTCTTTCTTCTTAGAAAATAGTGACAAGAGCTCTTTAAAAACTACAGACCAGCAAACCACCCAAAGTTTGGAAAGCTTTACCACTAAAGTTCAAAAAGTGTGTAGAACTGAGAATTCAAAGGCAAGATGGCAGTGGGAAGAAGAATTTAACTTAGTCATTTCCTGGTCAATCACTAGGAAATACGATGGGAACAGCTAGGCTCAGTGCAGGGTTCAGTAGCAGCAGTTTGTCCATATTCCTGCTCTCATTAGAGCCGGAAATTAAACAAGCACCAGTTCATCTCAAAAGAGCCTTATACAAACACACACACATACATACCCACACCCATCCACATGTCGTCACCACCCCATTTTATTTAAATTTATTATTATTATTTTTTTACTAAAATAATACAAAAAAGGGAGACAGGTATATTTACAAAAATCCATGGCTGGTACAGTACATAATTTTTAAGACACACTAAATGCTACAATCTTTCAGGTCCTGAGATTATTACAAATATCAACTCAAAGCTGTGTTCAGGTCCAGTTTTAAAGGAGGAAAAAAAATCCCAAAATATTAAGTCACACACTTATTTAAAATACAGTATATCCCTTCAAGTTAGCAAAAACACACCTCCCTATAAACAAATGCAGTACAGTAACCAGGGCCTTTCACCCGGAGGAGCAACAATTATGTAGGCTCCTTCCTTCAAGACTCGTTGTAAAACATGTTGGCATCTATATCAAGTGTGGAGGCGGCTAAAGTAAGAGCATGATGTGTAACTGGAGGGAAGCTCCTCTACAGAGTGAACATTCACTGTATAAATAAGTCCTGTTTTTCCTTCTGTTACCAAACAAAAGTCTTTCCTTTATGAAAATTCATACCGCAAGGGTTGGAAATATGTGCTTTAACCCAGACTAAAAATCAGAATCCTTATTTCCAATCATTTATAGCAAATAGGCCTGCAGTCCCACAATAAGTTTTGCAACTGCAAATAAATTTTCTTGCTTGTAATAAAAGAGAAAACACTCATCACTTGGTTACCGTGGTAGAGAACTTTGATTAACACATTACTGGGGGCACAAAATTTTCACCAGCCAGAGATTTCCTTTCCGTTTCTTTTAAGCTTTACAATGTTTAGCGAGCAACAAACAAGGGCAAGCTCCAGATTTACATACTCTTCTTAAGAACAATTAGATATTTTTGATACATTCTATAAGACAGCTTTTCAATGACAGCCAACAAAAGAACAGTACAAAGCTTGAATCCTTTCTCTGGAGGCTGGCCCGGAAATTATATATAGGTTGGAAACCTACCTCTACTGGTGAAAGGGCCCCTTGCTTATCTGAAGGTCTCAGAAGGTATATGTAATTAATTATGTAAGCATAGCCAGGATTTTAAAAGTTGGCCAAACTTGGTCAACTTTCCGACTACCTATATAAAACAGTAATACATTTATCAACTGAGAATAACTTCTCTTTTAATGCCTCTGGCCAAAATTGGGGTAATTCTTGGTAATTTCACAGGTACAGGAAAGAAAACCCAATATGCGGGCACAGGGCACACTACCCCTGCAAACAGAAGAGAGAAGCAAAAAAAAGGAGGGAAGTGTATGGCCGCAAGGACAGAAAATATAATATAGCTGAGATGTGACAAATAAAGGGCAGGCTGTCACACAGAAAAACATGCCACTTGGCTGGTCTTGGTTACTGCTGACTCCTAAATGTGCTTAGAGGGTAGATGGAGCTGTTAACTTCAAAAACAGAAGTATCTCCAAGTTATCTTAGGTAATAATCATCTTGTTTGTATTTCAATTAGGTTTCCATTAGTGCTTTATTACAAAATATTTTAAAACTAGATTAAAATAGAATTATATTATTATTGGCAAATGGGAGCAAATAATGTATAGAGAGTTTTCTGAGGAACATAAAATTGGTACTAAGGATTCATATGGCCTATCTGACTCAGACCTTTGCAAAGTAGGTTTATTCCAGGGGAAGTAATGAAAATAAGCAAGGCAGAGTATGATGTGAAATAAGAGCCCTAACAAAGGTCCGTGTCTCTTCTGAATAATCTTGAAAAGTACTGAGGAAGCCATGCAATGTAGCTACTACTACATTATACAGTAATCTATTTTTAACACAAAGAAGAGAAAAATAATTCAGGTCACCAGTGATGACTCTAAGCTCTGGACATATAGACCCCTTTGATTTTACTGCTGAGATTTTTAAAAGTATTCTTGACCTGTTTGGGTAACAGTTCGGAAAAGTGTCCAAAATTTAAGTACTAACCCGATCTAAAATGTACATATGTAAGAAAGGCTGGAAAAAAGAAGTATTACAGTATGAGGAAACTAAACAAAGATCACAAATAGTAATACTTTCAAGCAAATGGTACTTTGGGAGTATCTGAGAAAAATGTAATTTAATACGAAGTTATTCAAAAGCAGTCTGATTAAAATCCTACCAGTCCCTGTCTGAGTCTGTGCTGGGATGTAAACAGTCTCCTAGAAATGCCTATAGTCTTTACTTTTGAATTCAGTGGGAACACAGCATAGATGGCCAATGTGAGTGAGAAAAGGAGGTGAAAGACAGTTTAACCTTTCCTCCCGACGCTTAGCAACTTATATTCTAGTGTAGCAATCGGTTGATGGAATGGTTAACTGAAGAGCTCAGACTAGAGGAAAGAAGAATGAAGACTAAAGGAAGAAAGAATAAGAATTTGACATTAATATTCAAAGCTTTTTAATTATAGTCTGACCATCTGTTTAGCTCCACAAACCTGAACACTATGCCACAGAATCTAAAACTTTTCTCAGAATTGAACACTGGGATGGTTTTATCTTCACAACCCAAAGACATTCCATGATTCTAACTACAATTTGCACCAGATCTGTACTTAGTTTTTGAATATAAAGTTCACATTTTAGGATAGATGAACACACAAAATATCTCTATTTTTATGTTTCCATTAATTTTCCCTAGAGGAACAAACACACATTCAACAAAACCCTTATGCCTTATTTCTTTGGGAAGAAATCTTAATTAACATCTGTTATTCAAAGAATGGAAAAAAGAGAAAAAGTGTGGAAAATTTGTGTGTTTATCTGCATAGTTGATATTTAGAGGCTACTAACTAAGGCTTTATCTGGAGAAAGCAACAGAAAAACCAAAAAGTGACTTTTAAGGAAAAACATCCTATCACTAGAGATTAAATGGGCCTCAGCCAGTTCTGGGAATTAACCCAGAGGCTTTGTCTGCTCGGGCCTGGCGCTTTCTGCTGACTCACTTACACTGGATAAATTTGTTCCTCATCCCCCTACATTCTCTTTCCTGACCCTGAATATGTGCTACAGTTTAAATCTACACACCCCCTAACAAATGTTGCTAAGCATTTAGCTCAGAGAGGCGGCATCCATTTTTTCCTGTTGTTGTTGTTTCCAACGATAAATGGAAAATTCTATGTATTACTGCTTAATATACCCAGCGGAGGGTAGGATAAGATGACCTTCCTTTCCTCTTTGGAGTTGAGCAAAACATGTTTCCTTCTACCCCCGCCCTCCCCACCCCTCCCCAGCTATAGGAAAAGAATCCTGCCTCCCCCCTCTCCCATTTTCCTACCACCTGAGCAGCTGATGGCTCCAACTCTTTCACCGTTGAAGAAGCATAAATTACAAAGGTAGACTGGCTAAAAGTACACCCAGCTGACTGTATGTAGTGCTTGCCCCTTCAGTGCAAAGCTGGATAAACCTGTAGTTACAGCAAGAGTACACAATCTCGATTTATAAGAAGGAGGAGACTCCCATTCATTCTTAGAAAGTTAAAAGTTTAGCTATCCATCACTAAACAAGTCATATAAGGAAATCAAGACTGAGAATATGGCAAAGTGAGGCAGATACAATGTTTGGGATCATTAATCAGCTCCAATAAGCAATCGTCCAAGCTTTAGCTATAGCTTCAGCTCCACAACCTCGGCAAAAATCACACGTGTAATAATAGCATAAATGGCTAAAAAAAATCTACTTATAATTAAGAAACTTAGTGTTATTTACCCCCTCCTCACTTATTAACCTGAAACTAAGCATTTTATCCAACCACAAATATATGTTTAAATAACAAATATGTATCTAAATTAGAATTCCAGTGATTTTTTTAAAACTTAAAAATCATATGGTACTTTTTTATACCCATCATAGGGAAACATTTTTTAGCCTCTGCAGGAAAATGATAATACTTTTTTAATTATATAGGACATTTTAGAAAAACTCAAAATATTTTTGAAAAAGTCTCTGATATCCCTGGGAGGTAGGTGAATATTATTATACCCAATTTTCTAATGGGTAATCTGAGGCACAAAGGTTAAATGATATTCCCCCTAAACATAGTAATTCAAGAGTAACATGACTGAACTGAGGCTACCTGATAACAGTCTTGCTATCAGGTAACACTACCAGGAGCCTCTGCTTTCTCCTTTTTGGCCACCAGTCTCCTCAGTTAAAATGTAGTTAAAAGGGGGCATTTGTTAGATGTATCTGTACTGGGCTTTGAGGATTGGTTCAATTTAGTCTCCCTTAACATGTCACATCTGTTTTCAACAAGAAACAGATGAATATTAGCTATCGAATATTATGTTATTTTGCTCAAGGGAGAAACATAAATAACCATGAAATTGTATTAAGCCAAATGTAATTATTTGGCAAATAAGAAAACTGAAGCTCTCTCAAGAATGCTATGGGTTATATGAGCGTTTTTCCTCAGAATCTGAAGTCTTTCTACTTCTAAGCTTACTAACCTTTTGACAGATATGCAGCTATATGAATTCTTCAAAAATTATTTCCCAGAAGAACACATGATACATTTTTAATATTGACAAAGTTGCTAACTTCCTTCAAGACTCAGAAACAATACCATGGTTCTAACTCTAGCTCTCCCATGTCTTTAGTCTTGCCTGCCGTGTGTACCTTATCAACCTGACCCAGAAAGACTCTAAGATTCTTGTTATTCCAATGCTTTCTCTAGTATTATGCAAGCCAAGTTTGAAGGGCACAGAGTAGTGGATTACATCCAGGAATAGTCAATGAGTCCACTAAATTTATTTTACTTGTAATAACTGACTTTATATTTATATCTATATCTATATATCTATATCTATATATATATCTATATCTATCTCTATATCTATATATATATAGTTATAGTTGTTGTTGCTGTTGACTTCTACAAACAGATATTCAAAGGGGGAAAACAGTGTCTTGTGAAAAGACAATTTCCCAATCTACCCATTTGAATTGACTAAAAGCAATGGAATAAACAAGGCAGTTTTGCAAGCATTAATAGGGGAGTGCTTAGAAAGGATGCAACGGTACAGCAGCTACTAGTTTTGTATATATATTACATATGTATACATATATATACAGACATATATATGTATGCACGTATGTATGTATCTTACGCATATATCCATATTCATATAAGGAAAAGGAAGACTATTACAGCATGACATGATCTTGGCAAGTTTTGAGATTCTTCCTCCTGAATCCCCTGATGTATTAGCCTGTACTTTAGGATATCTGAGAGCAGTTTCAAAAGAAGGGAAAAAAGAAAGAAAAAAAAGGCACTTAACAAAGACAAAGGCCTGAACCGAGTACGTTTTAGGAGTAATAGAAGCCATTTTACCAGAGCTAAGAAACGATCTACAGAGTTAAACCTTTCCCCTTAAATTTTATAAAATAAAATTGTTTAACATGTCTGTAATCCGTCATTTACCTACTACTGCATTTTTCTTCCGCATCATTATTACAAAAACAAAATCCCCCTGAAAGCAAAAACAAAAACAAACAAAACAAACAAAAAAACCATCATACATGCACAATAGAAAGTAAAAGTGCCCTTCTGAGAACACAAGGTCAGCAGAAACTACAGTGCTGAAGCATGGGGCAAGTTCTCAAGTTTGGCCTGATTACAGATTTCTCTCACTCTTCTAATTTAAAACAAGACAGAACAAACATCAATGAACAAAAAAAGCAAACAAAAATTCAAAACCTAAATGATGATAAAAAGAATACAGGGACCAGTGTGCTTTTATGGTACACCCCTAAAATAAAGTATCCTAATTCTATACGTGGGTCAAATTATATGACAAAACCTCCTAAAAGTAAAGAACTGTAAATTAGATTAAAGTTGACCATTACAGGCAAAGTTCATTTTACAAATGTAGCAGCAAATCTGATAGATAACTGGAGTTCTAAGAGATGATCCCAAGGGACACAGCGTTCTCATAATCAATGGCAGTTTGAATAACAGTAGAATTCCATTTCAGAAAATGTCTTGAACCAAGTAGAGGTGGAAAGGGGTGTGGTAGAGGGCAACGAGAGGAGAAAGATTAGAGGTGTCTGCCCTTTCCAAACCTGGGTAGTAAACAATTTAGATCTGCTTTGGGAAAAAAAAAATCCTGGGTTAAAAATCTTTTCAGATAAGTTGTTTTCAAACAGGTGTCAAACCCACAGCATTCAAACATGTGTGCACCCGGTTCTTCCTCCTACCTGGGTGATACGATAAACCCTTTTCACGTTCTCTGATATTAAAAAATGTAATTTGGGCTAACAGCATCCATCAAAGGGGTGGTAGGCACGAAAGAATGTACTGACACAATCCTCTGATGACCTCAATATCAAGATTTTGTGACTTCAGATTAACCTCACTTCTTTCCCCAAAACTTAATTTCTTCAGGCTGCTTTAAAATCACGATTTCTTTTACCCACTGATCTCAGAAGCATATGAGAAAGAATTATAATCGACTTATAATTAAATTATTGCTTACATCTATTGTGGAGGCTCTGAATGAGCTTGACACTTTGCTCTCAGTCTCCAACTGAGGCCCAGCACTGCCATCTCTGGAGACAACTCTGCTGACCATTCATTATTGCTCGTGAATACTGAGGATTAACTTGTATGTACAGTAACAGCTTATACATCAGTGAAGGCAATTTAAAATACAAGACAGTTGAAAACAGCTTACTTTTCCTGAATCAAGAATCCCGCTGAATGGGACATAATTGTGTGCTGACTACTTTTACACTGGGATGCTGCTAATGCTCTACAGAAATACGCGTTGCTCTGTAGCCTTTCCAAATTACTCGCCATTTTAAAAAATAACATAATTTGACTTTCAAGTGCAAAAATAGAATATGAGTCACAAGCCTCTGTGCTAAAAAATAACCGATTTGTATGTATGATTTTAGTAAGACAAACTGTAAAAATAGGTGACTGTACAGTATGGACACCATTTTCAATGTTATGGCCTAGAAAAGAAAGAGGTATTTACATGTAGTAACCCTTTGATCATACTTTTTAAGAAATATAAGGATGTGGGTTTCACTTGTACAACATAAAAGGGTAGTCTTGATTGGAGTGGATTACGGTAGTGAGAATGCGGTGCAGTGACGCAGAATCAAGACCGAAGAGAAAAGAACAGAATCTCCACGTATGAGAACTCCTCAGAGCCAAGGGCCTTCGGTTATTTTTACCGGTTAGTTATAAACGATACTGGGGGAAGAACTGATAATCCTGTTCTTCTCTAATGAAGACAGAGTCATCAGGGATCTTCACAAGGCGTGATTCAGAGTTGATGGATTTAAGAAATTAAAGTTGTTACTCCTCAACTGAAAGTCCTAATGAACTTATATATAGATAAATATATGTGTACAGATTTACACATACAGAAGAATACATGCACAACTATCCTCAGGAAGAGAGATTAATGTGCATTCTGACTTCTCTCCTGGTATGGGAAGTAAAACAAAGGCAGCTTCCCAAAGGAAAATTCCTATAGATTAGCAAAGACTTCTTTTTTCTAAATTAAATAAAAGCAAGAGGTATGCTACACTGGAACAACTCAAGAATTGGGTAAGTTTCCCTAGTTAAAAAACCAAACAAACTTTACTCAAACATACTCAATTCAAGTCAAACCTATCTGCACCATCCCAATATCCTTCCAAAATATCCACCAGGGTTGATACAACATTCTTATTTGCTTTACCGGTAAACTAAATTCTTAGAGGCAAGTAATTATATCAATGATTCCTTTGAAATAATCCTTTCCTCTTACTGTAACAAGTTCTTAGAACTAAAGTTTTCAGTTATTAACTTTTTTTTTTTTTTTTTTGCTATAACCAAGCCAATGTGACTCTGAAGTCAAAATATAGGCTTACAGATCTAAAGAGATCTGTGCTAATTTATTCACAGTCCTAAAGCTCTGTGGAACTTCTGCTCATTAAAGTAAAAAAAAAGGGCCTGGTTAATACCCTTATCTGAGTAAACGTTAACAGGATGATTTGTAATGAAAACACAGGCAAGGAATCTTGCTACTACCAATCTGATGCTGGTTTTTTTAGGTTAGTCTGTCATTGTTAATGGATCAAGCTTACACTATTCTTGAGTACAGTTTGAGAACATTCAGAAGCCTAAATAGGAAGAAAAAAGAGAGACTAGAACAATGATGAGGTGAAAAAGAACCCAAACAAAATGTATCCAAACATAACCATAAATTTCTCCCTTAACGTCCTTTGTTGAATATGCTATTTGCATGAGGAAGCTATAATAACGGAGTCTTATTATCTGCAGGTTTACTCACATATCAATACTCTGAGTAAATATTAGTAAAGCTTTAAAATCCCAAATGCTCCAAATCAATTTCACTACACTGGATATAGGGAGTAAAAATACACTATGATTGTTATAAAAATAATCCCCTGTACACATAATGATCCTAATTTAATTCTTCCCTTTAAAATACCATCTTCAAAATTCCAAAAAAAAATACATATATGCCGTTTGAATGACCAATGAAGAAGCATTGTAATGCACACTTATACCTGTTTATATCAATAGCTAATAATCACCTGAAATACCACTAGCTAAAAGAACAGAAGGAGACGTTGTGAACCTGAGGTGATGTTGGGGGAAATTTACAGTTCATACTGGCAGGCCTGCAAAGGCTAAGTGGACCAAAGCCACAGCCCTATATCAAAGATCCCCATTTCTCAAGAGGAAAATGTGAACACAGTCACGTTTTAACATCAAGAATGGAAATAAGAATTAACCAGTCAATACCAGATGCACAAATCACCTGAAGAAGAGAGTTAAGTACCTGCTTCTGAATGGAAGATGTAATTGACCCTTTTACAAAAAGGGAACATCTAAGTTTTGTCTGTTAAGAGCAACGGGCTCAATTTTTTGACTTAAAAGTGTAATACATATCACTGTGCTAAAATGACTTTCCTGAAGCATCTTTAGTCCACTGATTTACATAGGAGTTGCTACACACTGGAGAAGATTCAAGTTTGTTCAGGATTCTAGAGGGTACATTTATACTCAGCTACTGTCTGTATCAGACATAGGGTCATTAACTTTTTTTGTGGCAAATTTGCTGCACAGTCCACCCAGACATGATCATTACTCCTGACAAACTGGCCTAATTTCAGATATATTGTCTTTTATTATGCAATTATGTCTACAAGTGTTCAGATCCAACCCCCAGGATGGATGGAGTTTACCCAAATCCTCAATTTCCTTCTTCCTCCCCCGGGAAAAATCAAATCTGTATTTCTGTGGGTTTGACAACTGAGTCTCTTTCAAGTCAGTTAATATGGTAACTTTGTCTTTCTTTAGAAGAGACCAAAGGTCACTAACTTTGCACATTTCTTCCTCCTGCACCTGGCTTTACTCAAGTAATGTTTTCTTTTCTTTTTCCTCCTCACCACAGTGCTTGGGACGAGAGAATGTAAACATCGACAGAACAGCAGCCCTATGACCACATGAGTACTTTTCCATCAGGTAGATTCCATCAGCCAGCCGAGTGTGTCATCTCCTTTGCTTGCTGGGAAGTCACTGAGATTTCCGTGGTAATTTAGTGTCCCCTTTACTTTGGCCTCCATCTGAGAAAAGAGATGTTTAATTGGTATGGGTCAGCATGTAATAAAAAATAAAAACAAAGCAAAAAGAACAATTAACTTTTAATTTTCACGTGGATGATGACATTGCTAAAAAGATAACCTTCAGTACCTTACATGTTATAGCATTATAGAGGCTGAGAACAGAAAGGAGATAAAAACTCAACAAGAATGACCCTCTCACCTCAAATGACTACGGTTTAATTGGTTTTCAGTGTCCTACAAATACTATTTCAACAAGTATTTATTATCTACCTCACTGTGAACTGTGTCAAATGCTGTGAGGATTATAAAGAAACATAAAAGACATAATCCCCCTCCTTCAAGGGACCTAACACATTTTTTGATTCCTTTAGAAGACAAGGTCAATTTCATTTTCTTGCAAGTGAGATTAAATTTCCTGCCATGACACAGCATTTAATAACTCTCAATTATATATGTAAATGATTGGACCACACTGGTAGTGAAAACTCCAGCTGAGTCTTTGTTTCAGTCCTAACCTGGCAAAAGTTGTAAAAGGTAGGAAAGTTTGCTACTGGAAAACAATGGTGTCTTAGTTTTACATGTGGCTATGTAACTTTTACTGGGAAAATGTTGATCACTCTACTTAAACTGGACACGAGTAGGGCCCAGTGACCTCGAGAGACAGCAGAATATAGAGAAAATCTCTAATAGATCATTCATTGTCTTAGCAAGGAAAATTAAGCCCCCACCAGGCCTGAGAGAAAAAGAGGGAGGCACGGAAGGGCAGAAATACACAGGTGTAAAGGAACAAATTATTGCATTCAGTAACAATCTTAAGGCTGGAGGAGACCACAAAAGTCACAATGCTAAGTTCACTCGTGTGAAACCTAAATTACTCGGGTGAAACATAAGCAAAACAAAAAAACTGCCTCCACTGAAGAAAAGATGTATCAATGAAACAAGACAATTATTTCAAAAGCTGTATAAACAGAATATTATTAAAATGAACTTGGTGACAACATCTAAGGAATTGACTTTTCCATTTATAATGAGGTATTATACCCTTGCATTTGTAGACAGAAATGATTTGACTTGAGGCATAATTAAATTCATAAAATGGCAGAGTGGGATTTTGCTCAAAGAAGCTTTGGTTAATTACCAAAATAAAATACTCATATTAACTGGACTGTGAAATTCTTTAGACCAGGGTTTGGCAACTATGGCCCGTGGGCCAAATATGGTCTGCCACCTCTTTTTATGAATAAAGTTTTATTGGAACCCAGCCACACTCATGCTACATATTGTCTATGACTGTTTTCCTACTGCAATGGCAGAGTGGAGTAGTTGTGACAGACTATGTGGACTGCAAAGCCTAAATTATTTACTGTTTGCAGCTTTATAGAAAAAGTTTACTGACCCCAGTCTTTAGATAAGGTCAGAAAATTAACATTAACTGAGCTCTTACTATGTACCAGGTACCATGCTAGAAGCTTTAAATAAATATTTTTGTTAAATTCTCCTAAGAAGCCTATTAAAAACATCTTCTTGTCCCCAGTTTACAAGCAAGGGAAGTGAAGGTCAAACAAGTTAGACTTGCTCAAAGTGGCAGTCCTAGAATTCAAAAATCCCAGTCTGATTCTCAAATTTAGTGTCTCATACTTTAAAATGTTTTTACAATGAAAAATTATAAACTTTTAAATTTCAATTACTTGGAAAACACCGACAGTCTTATTTCCTTTCTCCCTCTGGAACAGTGGTGCTGGCCAGAAAACAAGATAATATACCTACACCTGGAATATTGGGGTCATGTTGAACCACAAGAATCCCGTGTGTCTAATTCCTTGCAGGTTTCTACTGGTCTGCCCTCAAACATACAGCTCTAAGCCGGGCTCATCCCACCAAGCTGTCGTCAATACCCAGGGTGGAACTGCCTTAGTCACAGGGCAATTTTCCTTAAGCATTTAAACCTAATCAAGAAGCCCAGGAAGATCAGGACTGTTGACTGTTTCCCCCATTTGCACAACTGTGGTTTTGTATTCATTCTCTCAAGGGGAGAGTCTGGGGCAGCTTACCACTTAGGTGTTTTAGAGGATTAATTACAACCTATTGCCTCAAGATTGTTCTAAAGCTCCCATTTCCACATTGTGGTCAACTGTAAACTTGTTCAACGATAATTTTAAATGCAGTGGCCAAAAAGAATAGTGAGGCCCCAGTCAACTTCCAAAGTTAAGAGAGCAGCCGAGCGGCTCAAAGATCCTGAAAATGGCCTTCAGAACAGTATCATCGTTCTATGGGGGTCAACTGCTGGGGAGAGCAAGAATCTGGAGGCCAGTGTTGTGTCCAGTGTCCACTATCCAATTTCAGATTTCAGAGCGATCTAGTTGGGCTGCAAATATATAACGTGTACAGTTTAAAATCACGTTAACTTAATCACAGCTAAGAGGCAGAGACGTTTAATAGTTAAGAATACAGGCCATGGAGTCAGACTTCCTGGGTTTGTATCTCAGATTAAACACTTACTACCCTATCATCTTGGGCAAGGTGCTTACCTCTGATTCAGTTTCCTGATCTGTAAAATGGGGATTGTTATCTCATTCACAGGTTTGTTGTAAGGATTAAATTAGCTAATACATGTAAGTAGTCACAAGACTGTCACTTAGTAAGCTTTCAATAAAGGTCAACTATGATTAATTACTGGACATGACTTTTGTACACTGTCGTATGAATCCTATTCTTTGTCGTCATTTCCATATAACAAACACAAAGGCTCTCTGCACATGTAATAAAAGATCTCCTTTACCTATTTCCTTTCTGTAAGGTGTTTGTTGCCAATAAGGATTCAGTCACATGAAAATTAGTTTTTCCAATCATTGTCATTCCCTCACATGGTTTTCAGAAAAGACTTAAAAGATATATTTGTAAATTTGTATAAATAATAAAGAGAGGAAGAAACAGGTGGCTTTCTTACCATTAAATGTTTGCTGTAAATGTGTAGGCAGAGGTGAGTGGGAAAGTGTTGCTGCATGCTGAGCTCCTGGCTGTAAACCCTTTAGTAAATCTGAGAGGAAAACAGACTTGTCAGTAATCTTCTTAAAACTAAGATTTGAGCCCTCTTAGATAAAAAAGGAAAATAGTTTATCTAATGCAAGCACAGACCTTGACTCTTAAACTAGAGCACATAAAAAAATATTTACATGTATAAATATAAATGTGTATGCAAATAACCCAGCAAATCTGACTCCCTCTTATAAATTTCATTAAGATAGAAATGTGGAATAGATATTTCACTTAGAAACTAGAAAAAAATTTCAGAGTCCAGTAATTTGACTTATTTTATATATATAGATGAAATAAACTGCATTTCTTTTTTTAAAAATTCTATAATTTTCACTAACTCCAACTGGACGACTCTCAATTAGTATAAATTTGTGAAGTTTCCTGTTCTATCAAACTAGGTAGCCAAGTAAATAAAAGAGCCGCACTTACTCTGAGTTAGGCTATGGTGGAAAGCGGCTGAGGTAGATCCCGAGGTGGCTGTCACTCCAGCTGTGTCCGTTCCAAAGCCAAGTAGCTCCAAGGGAAACTGGAAGGGCATGGTCACTGGAACAAGGCCACCCAGCATCCCAAAAGGAGTCACATTTTGATTTGTTACAGACAAAGGTGATGTCATGAGAGTCAGAGGTGAGGCATTAGCCAATAATGATGCTCCTGCTGTGGACTGCAGAAACCAGGGGTCAAAATACATAAGAAATCAAGTCTTTAACCTGAATTGATTTATTTTACTTCATATCCTCATGGACACGAGACTATGTCTTACATCTGTTCTAACAGAAACTTTGGGAGACAGAAATGAAGACTGAAGCATAAATTACATTTCAAAGAGTGACCAATATTTGCTTTGGAAATACTTCTACTCAGCTCTTCATCACCAGTTTAGATTTCTTAACTGTTACTGCAATGCCTATATTAACACCCATTCACTCTCTTAATCAACTCATTTCTAACCTTAGATTTCCATTTTTGCTCTTAGCCCCTAGATCTGACACTGGTAATTAATTCCATATAATTTCAATTTGGTCTCTGAAAATGCTCTGTAATTTTACTGTCTGTCTTATAGTCTTTTCCGACACAATCCCTGCAGCTGCTGTTCTAGATTATTACTCTCTCAGATCCCCCAACTTGATACCCTGTACTTTCATCATAACAGCCATCCTGTGTCCTCCTCATCATTAGCCTTACCTGCCTCTTCCTCAGAAGCTGAACACCTGACCTATGCCATGAATCCCACCCATGCAGAACTTTCTGTGACAAATGTCAAGCACTGCACCTTTTCCATATTTCCTCTGCCTTCGCAAATACAGAGTCCTCTTACATTGTTTTACAGCCACGCTGTAATTCCTGGCTCTTCCCCAACCCCTAGCAAAAACCTGACTTATGTATCTTCCTTTTATTACCAAACTTGCTGAATGACAGCCTCCTTTTTCCACATTACCTAGCCTCTCCTTAACCCCTGAAAGAGGTTTCCAATTCCACTACTTTTTTGAACTTAAGACTCCTAAGGCAAAAGGTAAATTAGAGAGTGTTTTGACACTCCCCGACCTGGGCTTTGATGCCATGTTTATGTTTAGAAATAAGCTAGCGCTGATGAGCTTTCATTGACAAATTACTTAAATATACTCTATTAAGCTAATTTAATTCTTTGAACACTTTTCTATAAAGCAATTAAATAATTTTTTCCCATTTTGACTTTTTTTATGTGTACTTATCAACAAAGATTATAATCAAAATTTCTCAGTATCAGACATTATCTACTATAGTTTCTACAATTCTGTAGCCTTATTTTATCAACTCAAAATTTCTGCAGTAAAACACTTTACAGTTCTAAATTTGGTCAAGAAAACGGAATTCTCTGAATATTTGTTAATCAATAATAAGCATCAGCTATGGTCAGTTTTACTTTGTATGTTGATTATTTCTACCAGTAAATATTATTAATTAAGGGCTAATCATTTTATTTCTTAATGTATGAGAACAAGGTAGGTGATTTTCCCAAGCAAAAATGCCACATTACATCATATATTTCTGTACTTAATGGTCCACACCACTGCTGAACAAAAAAAATGAAGAACATCCTCCAAAAGCTTTCTATTCTGGTTTTTCCACTAGTTCTCCAATAGCCTTCCCTTATCTCCTTTATTTATCTCTCAGATTTATACCTATAGTTCTGACCTCTCATCTCAGTTTCGATCCTGTTTAGCTAATGGTTTAGTGAAGAATTCCACTTGGATATCTAACACTCGCCAACTTGGCATGTCCAGAATTGAACTCATCATCTGCTACAATCACTTCCTTCTCGCGTATGCTAAATGCTAGGATCAGCAGTTTCATTCCTTCCCACGACTCTGGCTTGAAACCTTAGTTTTTAAGCATCATGAAATGAAGAACAAGATGAGCTCGCAGTCAACGTACCTTTTTTTTTTTTAATCGCAACTTCCTCCCACACTTAAGTACAAATCTTTACCACTTTACACTTGGACTTGACTATTTTTCTTACTTGCCAGTCTTTCCCCTCTACTGTGCCCACCATGATATACAAAATGGGTGATTTAGGAAAGAATTACTAAGTTAGAAACAACAATGCTTCTGAAGCAAAAAAAGGATCCAGCATCAACTTAAGAATTAACAAGGGTTCTTTCTTCTTTTTGATCGTAATTCTATTTTAGTCTCAGGATAATATGGGGAACACACTCCAAGGCCATGTGCCCCAAGTGGAGCCCCCCTAGTGAGGAACATGAAACACTGCTAATAAGGAGAACTCTTCTATGCTTTTCTGGAGGAGGCTAATGGAAGCATTAAAACTGACAGAAAATGCAAATTACGGCAACTTCCACAATTAAGTAACGTGTATTAGCAATAAAAAATGGCACCATGCCATAACTATCTAACATTCTGTACTTTAAAAAACCTTCCATAACCACTTTTGTTTATAAAGCTAAAGTGAAACACCAGATTATCTAAATGTTATATGGGCATTTATAAGTTTTTCTCTCATAGAAGGTGGAGACCTTTCAAAAGTGGGATATCCCACTGTTGATATCATTTGGAAGCACACAGGAGAAGCTGTCAACATGAAGTAGGCAAATAGTTCGGGATAATGCCCCATGATCAAAAATATTTTCCATGACCTCCACACTTCATTCCTAGGGGAAAATATGAACGGGCACCTTGCTCTTCCTGTGGTGGGCATTACATTTTTCTTTTAACAACATGTTTCATTTTGGTGAGTACATCTGCCCCCCATTCTCTACAACACCCAGAGGGATCTTTTGAAATAGAAATCAGACCATACCGCTCCCCTCCAACAGCTTCCCACTGAACAGAAGTAAAAGCCCAAGCCCTTATTGTAGCCCACAAGGTCCTCCATCACACGGTCTGGAGTTGACCTTTGATCTCCTCACCTCCCCATCCTTCCCTACTGTCTAGCCACGCAGGCCTGCACGTCATCAGGCTCTTTCCTATCTCAGTGTCTTCACATCTACCATCCCCCTCTTGCCTGGGCTGTTCGCTCTTCTCTCCAAATGGCTGGCTCCTGCTCATTCAACTCTCAGCTCTAATGCTGCCTCGTCAAAGAGGTCTTCTCCATCTCCCTTGTCCATGTTAGTAGCAATCACACTTTATCATATTACTCTGTTTTATTTTATTTTTATAGCGCTTAAAGTATTTTTAAATACTTGTGTTTTGCTTATCTTCCTGCCTAGAATATACGCCCCATGAGAGGAGGGATCTTGATTCACCCCATTTCCCCAGCACCTAGAAGAGTGTCTGGCACACATTAAACACTTAGTAAACATTTGCTTAGTGAATTATTTTGGGAATTATAAAGTGGCAAAGACAGGATTCACAGAAAATCAATAAGGTGAAGGGCAAGAAAGAACAGGAAAGCCTTGAGTGGAAAGTCAATAAAAAGCAGGTAGAGATAATAATGTGAACCCAGAAAGACTTTAACTTTTGCTAACCTCAGGACCTGTCATTTTCACATCTGCAAACAGCTAAAGATGTCTTTCAGAAAGGAGTGGAATAGTTTAGAGGCATAGATAGGAAATCTGTTTTTAGTGTTGGCCAGCTAGAAGGATAGGATCTAGAGGCCACAAGGTAGCTGATAAGACTTCAGTGAGATGCTATGTTAAAAAAAAGAACGTTAGGTTGACCAAAAGTTAGAAATAACCTATTCAATTACTGATCTTTTCCTCAGTCAAACCAATAAGAAAGACAAAAAGGATCCGATATGAAGGCAGGAACACTAAGGCCTCCAAATCATAAAGCCATTTCGGAGAGGAAGAAAACCAGGGAGGAAGTAGTTATATTTTAGAAACACAAATCTTGCCATGTAGTTTCCTTGCCAACAAACCAACTGGTAAACAACAAACCAAGTTGTTCTTCAGGGATAAATGATCAAATATAGGAAGGTTTCCAGGAAAAAAAAAAAGAAAAAAAAAAAAGAACTGATAGATTCTGGAGATGACAAAAGATAGAGGGAGATTTAACTTTAAATTCAAAGGAAACAAAGCAAGTGGAAAAAAAGCAATTTTTAACTACAGGAAAAAAGTCCAAAATTTATAATTGAAACCACAGTTAATGACACTAGCTCAACAGAGACAATATTTTACATAGTCACAGATTTAACCAAAAGTTGTAATTTTAGTCTTTGAAGAAAATGGGAAAGGTATAAGTGAGCTAAAAGCCTTATTTATCACAATGAGAAACTGAAAGATAATACCAAAATTAATAGTCTTCCATTCATTCTTATTTTTTAAAAACACAAGAGAAAAAGCAAAGAGAGTTAAAAGTAGTTGACACTAGGAAGGAGGATGTGGGGCATGGAACTGCCATTTCAGTTATAACCCTCTCACATATTCCTGTGATCAAATTAAAGGTTGATTTCAAAAACAGTCAACATTTTAATAAAGATAATAAAACCGGAATGTGGACTAACTCCTAGACCTTAGTTATAACTTAAATTTTAACATACAATCCCTAATCGGTTTTTTTTTCTTATTTCTGATAAAAGCAAAATCATATAGATAAAACATCTATTTATCCTAGATTTCAGTTAATGAAGTATCAGTTAATTGAATTTTGTTCTCTATTAGAATTCTAGAATTCATTCCTTCCTAAGCCTACTTTAGTAAAGGCAGAGTGATGATTTGGGTTTTAAGTGTGTATTGAATACCAACACTTAGCTTGTACTGAATAGCAGAGAACCTCTACAAACACCAAGGGGAAACGTATTTCATTAGATGCTCCTATTCCACATAAATAAGAGGCAGTACAAAGTTAGAGCACTTTCTTAGACAACAGAATTTCAGAAATCAATAAGTCATATTTTCAAAGAATAACTGAGAATCTAAGAAATAAAATCATAAAATGTTATATTTTTTTAAAGCTTCTTATGAAACAGAATATTATGTAAAATCCACTTTCTTGAAGAGTCTAAAAAAGTTATCAGGAAAATATCAACACTGGTGGGATGATGGGTGGCTTTTATTTTCTTTTTTTTCTGAATTTTACCTACTGTGAACATGGATTATGTTTCAGGGGAAGGGGAAAAAAAAGTTAAAGAAACCAAATCAGTAAAGTGAAGGACAAATTTGAGAAAGCCTCAGAATACAAAGAAGTGGCAGATAGATGAAAACAATAACAGAGAAGATGATATGAAAGGCAGAGAGATGGAATATGTGAGTGATAAAGAGTTCTCAAAAAACCTAGGCGAATGCATCAGAAAACATAATCAGACCCATAAAAGAATAAAATATTCTCGAGCTGAAAAAATGGGCAGGTCTTAGATGGAAAGATGTTACCATTTTTCTAGGTACACAATTAATGAAAACTAGATAAACCTAGCCATTATCTGGGAACACTTGATTTTCAAGAAACAAGAGAAAATATGATTAGCATTTAGGCAGAGAAAACACATTACTTATAAGGGAACAAAAAGTCAGAATTGCCTCATACTTTTTTATAACCTTAATTAGTAAGTAAGGATCAGTGGAGCAGTATTTACAAAACTTGGAGTGAGACAGTTAGTGATCCAAGCAGTCTTTATCAACTCAAGTGTGGCAGCACAGAAATTCTCAGGTATGCAAGAGCTAAAGTAAAACAGCTTTCACATTAGCCTTCTTGAAAAGATTCCTTGAATTAGGTACTCCTGCTAAATGAGAGATAAATTTAAATTAAAAACTCACAAATGGGGAAAGTGCGGTATAAATGGATTACTGACACTAACTTGACAGAGAATTATATATGAATAACTGTAAAATTTGTGCAAAATAAAAATTTTATTTGAAAAGACAAATGGTTAGAGAAAAAATAATATGAATGTATAAATTTTATTAAATAAAAAATTATGAAAGTTGGCAGGAGAAAGGGGACTAGGATGGGGAAAAGAAGAGACATGGGAAGATATGTTAAAATCATAAGTGACTATTTTGTTCTGGACTTTGATAAGGTACAGTTTTAAATATGCATTCTAGTTGTGTTTTCTAAAAATTTTGAAAGTAAGCATGTAATAAAAAAAAATCCACATCCCAACAAAAATTTCATTCCCAGGTGTCTCCATCACTGTGATGTCAACATCCATAAGTTATAAGTCATCATAAACAACTGATGATATTATAATCAAGTCATTAAACTGACTCACAAGAGAAATTACACCATCTTACACTGTATCACGTGAAGGAATCTAACATACATACCTGCACACTGGCTGTTACCACTGACGACCCTGAGGCAGAGGATGGTCTATGTGGAGTAGACAACGGTTTAGTAGCACCCTGTGTTCCACTTCCTGTTCCCCCAGATAGACTAGTCCTATTAGCTCCGCTTGAGTTAAGGTTGCTACCTCTGCTGGCCGGTACATTCATTGCAATTCCACTCAAGCTATTCTTGCCGACAGTTCCAGTGGATGATGAGTTTGTTAGCTTTGGAGGGGCCTGAAGATTTTTTGTAGATGGAAGGCCTGAAGTGCGATTAGAGGGCAATAAATTCAAGGTGGGAGACTGTCTGCTGATGTTTATTCCACTGGGCTGTTTATGGACTGGGTTGTTACTGCTAGAGTGGCTACTCTGGGCCACTAGTGCATTTGGACTGGAAGAACTTGGGGATACAGTAGGTTTGGGAGTTGGGTTGGATTTAGAAATAAGTTTAGTTGATACTGAAGGCTTAGCTGACTGAGAGGGCTTGGGTGAGGCAGAAGGCTTAGGTGAGGGCAAGGGTTTAGGAGACGTGGCAGGTTTCGGAGATGCGGCAAGTTTTGGGGATGCAGCCATTGAGAAGGGAGATTTGAAACCTTGCGTGGAGATTTGTGACACCATCGCCTTGGCTAAATAGTTACTGGAGGTAGTGGTGCTAGGTACTGTCCTAGAAACCAGGGAGTGGGACCCTTGAGAACCATTTCCAGGTTGGGGAGTAGATAAGGGAAGGCGGTACATAAGTGGCTTATCTGAAGACTTAATAAGTGGGGATGAACAGGAAAGTTGGGGATTATTACTTAATTTCACCACTGGATTGGTCTGTGATTTACTAATAGTTGCTTGTAATGGAGACACATAGTTCTGTTGGACAGCTGAATGCTGGTGCACCTTTGTTACTTGTGTTAACGAAGAAGCATCTTGGGCCTCTGATGTTCCCAGAGCGTGAGAGGAGGCAGCAACTTGGGCTTGGGAAGAAGAGGAGACATGGGTCTGTGAAGAGGAAGAAGCATGAATCTGGCTTGACCTCTGTAGTCCTTGTTGAAGTAGCCTGGCTGGCAAAGGTTCTAAGGAAACTTTAGGGTTCTGAATTGAAGAACCAGCAATAAGGCCTGAAGAGATGCCAGTATGAGCTAAATCCTGGGGTTTCTTTGGTACTGGCCCTGTGTGGCCAGCAATAAGACTTGATGAATGTGCGGTCTGAGTAGAATCTAGTTTTTTGGGAGTAGCCAGTGGCAGTTTACTCATGATACTTGCTAATTTTTCCTCTCTCAGTCCTGGACGAGGTTTTGCAGTTGGCATACTTATCCGTGAGCCAGCTGGAGGGCCCTTGTTCCCGTTGTTGATAACAGCTAAAGCTTCAGAAACAAGATCCAGTGCAGGTGGATGAAAAGAAAGTTCTTCATCTAGTGAGTCATCAAGGCAGATCGTCTCCTGGGCTGGTGTAGAGCTAGAACTGGTGGAGGCCACAGCAGATGTGCTAGAGCTCGTTGAAGGGCCACCAACTGAAGCCACCAAGGATGCAGGAGTTTTCTGGTCCTTTTTTGGACTACACTCCTAGCACAAACAGCATTATGTTGGAAAAAACAAAAACGATTAATCAAAAATTACTAAGTATTAGATTTTAAAGGACAGAGGAATTCTCATTAATTAAAATTCTACTAGAAATCTTATTTAGAGACTGTAACAACCAAAATAATTTTCCAGAGGGTAGAGCTCCTAAATGAACTGTCCTCAAAAGCCAAAGTATCTGATGTATTGCACAGAGCTGCCACATCTTAGTAAGCCATTCTAAGAAGGCTTAAAACCAAGCCAAAGGAACATTCATATACTAGGTCTATTACTAATGAAACATCCTCTCCCCTCACCCACCTCTATCAGATCTTCAGATACTATTCTGAATCCATTTGTTCAGAGACTATTCTCTTTTTATCCTCCTTATACCTAGGAGAACTTCTGCCTTTATCTTTTTTATTGGTATTTTTTTAATTTTTTGGACGCACCGTGCAGCATGCAGGATCTTAGTTCCTCGACCAGGGACTGATCCCGAGCCCCCTGCAGTGGAAGTGCAGAGTCTTAACCGCTGGACTGCCAGGGAAGCCCCTCTGCCTTTATTTAAGATTCTACCCAGGGACTTCCCTGGTGGCACGGTGGTTAGGAATCCGCCTGCCAATGCAGGGGACATGCGTTTGAGCCCTGGTCTGGAAGGATCCCACATGCCAGGGAGCAACTAAGTCCGTGAGCCACAACTCCTGAGCCTGCGCTCTAGAGCCCACGAGCCACAACTACTGAGCCCATGTGCCACAGCTACTGAAGCCCGTAAGCCTACAGCCCGTGCTCCGCAACAAGAGAAGCCACCGCAATAAGCCCGCACGCTGCAACAAAAAGTAGCCCCCACTTGCCGCAACTAGAGAAAGCCTGCGCACAGCAATAAAGACCCAACACAGCCAAAAATTTAAAAAATAAATAATAAAAACAAATTAATTATATAAAAAAAAGATTCTACCCATCTCGTATAGTATGGTTTGCTACGATACTGGCCCTCACTCTCTGCTTCCTTGCATTTTGGCCTCTTTGTATGCCTGTCCTACAGCTACCCATAGGCAGTACATAGGGAAACTGGTACATCAAACTGGCAGAAGATTCACTTCAAGCACACTTAAATTACCTTTTCTATTCATTATGGTAGAAGTCATTTGTAACTTATTCCACATATATTCACTATGAGCAAGGCACTATGCTAAGAAAGCAAGAGTATTAGGAATTAAGACTTGGAATACCTAAGAGAGAGTATTTTCTGTTTTATCAAAAAAAATTAACTTTCTTAAAATTCAAGGAAGAGATACAAGAATTAGGGCACAGTTTAAAATACTCAAAGAGCAAAAGAATTTAAAAAGTATCTTTCTCTTAAGAAAAATATAAAGTACATGACTCCTTTTATATTTAAGATTAAGAAGAAATAAAACTACATAAAAATGTTTTCAAAGTTTCTTCAATTAGTTTCTTAAAAACAGACAAATCCAAATAAACCCAAACCCTTATATTATACATTAATTTATGCCATGACAGCACTTACTCTAACTACAGTGGGGAAAGCATGGAGAGAAAGGGTCTTTACCACCTACTTTCTAAGGTATTACAGTAAATAAGAATAATTAATTCTTATTTCTGTTAAGAATGCCACTACACTCTTTCTTAGCAATTTCTCTAAACTTCTATTCTAAAAAGCCGTGATTGAAAACCTCAATACCTTTTAGAAGTCTGTAGCGTAACTACATTAAGGTCAAAATTGTCTGCTAAGATGAACAGGTAATGCAGATGAGACATGACTGCACTGACATGCCATCCAATTGCATGATTAGTGAAAACTGCATTACTATAAAAAGTACAGGGCTTCCCTGGTGGCGCAGTGGTTGAGAGTCCGCCTGCCGATGCAGGGGACACGGGTTCGTGCCCCGGTCCAGGAGGAGCAGCTGGGCCCGTGAGCCATGGCTGCTGAGCCTGTGCATCCGGAGCCTGTGCTCCGCAACGGGAGAGGCCACAACAGTGAGAGGCCCGCGTACCACAAAAAAAAAAAAAAAAAAAAAGTACAGAAACTGAGAGTGGGGGAGCGTATCAAAATAATATTGGGAGTGTTACCAGTATACAATTGCCATTTTAAGTAACTTTCTTTATTAATTTTTCTTTAATATTTTTTTCTTTACAAAAATAACAGTAAATCCAGCCAAGAGAGCACTGTGTAGATTTATATTGGTAAATTGCTCAGGACATATATCTGAGCTGAAAAAGCAGGTTATTCCATTTATATAAAATGTTAATTCAATCTGGATAAATGAATGACTGGATGGGCAGATGGACAGATGGTTAGACGGGTGGATGAACGGGTGGGAGGAAAGAAGGAGGGGAGGCAGGGACAGAGAGCCAGAGGAAGGGAGGGCAGATGTGTACCAGAAAGTTAGGAGCTTTTTATTCTGTGTGAGCAGAAATTTCTGGATACTTTTACTTTCCTCCTTCTTACTTTTCTGTATTGTTTGCATTTTCTACTGCAAGCATTTCCTTATATTACCTTTATAACTGAAATAGGTATTTAAGGGTCAGCAGGGCAGGAAAAAACCATATCCGCAATACAGTTTTTCCATTTGGGGAAAAGGAAAGGGTAATTTAATCACAAAGAAAGGAACAAAACAGATAATTCCCCTGCACCATCCCAGCACACCCATTATTAGAATTCTGGTAAATTAATCATGTTTAAATAGATGTATCAAAATTTAACCAATCCTTTATGGTGGGTATTAGGAGTTTAAAAATAAAGTCAAACGTCAAAACAAAGCATGAACTCAACAGATTTAATGAAATACTGGCTCCATATTATTTGGATTAGAAGACAAAGCAGGTTAACTAAGAAAAAGAAGACTATTTAATTTGTATTCAAAGAGCCTCTAATATGATAAATTAAGAAGACCATGGAGTAGCAAATATTGACCTTCTGGCCCTAACCTCACAAGCAAAGAAACTCTATTCAAAGAGATGAAGGCTATGGGAAAAGTCTAAAACCTACAAGTTGTGGGCTTTCATTACAATTTTAATTTCAAGTGATTATCGTTTTCACTTCTAGAGGTTTTACTTGGTTCAACTCTGCTTTGTCTACTTTGATAGGATATTTTTTGTCCCCCCTTCTACTTTTTTAAATATTAAAAAACTTAAGTTACTTTATGTTCTAAATCTAATAAATCCATCACTTGCCCTTCTTAGGGATCTAATTCTGTTGGCTGTTTCTGCTGACTCACTCACAGTAACTTATTTCCTCACGTATTCTGTATTTTCAGATTGTAAACTCATGTTTGACACAGTATATATGTGATAAGCCTCTGAGGCCTGGGATGAAGGTACATTATTAAAGAGTGAATGTGATTTGCCAGTGCCCTGGGTTAATACTAATCTAACAACTTTAAATTATTTTCTTAGCTTGAGGTTTTTCCAGATCATGCAGGTTGTGTAAATTAACCTCCTAATCCAGAGAAAAATTTCAGGGAGGACTTTTTTCCCCTAATCTAGAACCGAGGACAAGATACACAAATTTCTTAGCCTTTCCGCTGGTGAATGGATTTCTTTTCCAGTTCTTTCTTTTACTAAAAATGTTATCCTTTGAGAGTCCCAGGTTTATGGAGAGTTTCATTCCAATTCCCAACCTATTTAAGTCTAAGAAAATCTTATCTGCTGTGCTCTGAGAAGGTGATGGAAATCAGCAAATGCACCTAAGGGCAACTAAAGTTTCAGTGACAGATTAACACTGGCAGCTTCTTCTTTGTTTTGAGCCTTAGGAATTTCTCTTATATATTTATATTTGCAATCTCAGCGATGCTTCTGAGAGATATTTGTCATATTTTATTCAACATTTCTAAGTAGTAATAAGCCTTACAATTTAACTAATGTATATAAATTTCCCACTGCCACAAAGTCATCTCTTCTCCCAAATACAATGGTTCTAGGATTTTTACAATGTTTGAAAACACCCATCTTAAGAGTATGGTACCTAAAATATATGTGAAATACCATATAACCTTTTCATCATAAGGATGTATTTCAACAGTCACCAATTATCACTAATTAAAGATTTGGTTCAATACTTACCTTCACTTTGGCTTTAGGTGCAGGAATCACCTTTTTCTTCGCCCTAAGAGAAAAGTTTAAAAAGGAGGCCATTTCAGGAGCAGTTAAGTCACTCATTAGGAAATTGTAACACATAATCTTGTAATTATATGGGTAAATAATTTCTTCTATTTGGGAAGTTCTCTGAAGGAACTATATATAAAGTTATATAAGTGCTCAGTTTATATATGAATATACAGCAACATGTTCCCCAATTTCAATTAACTAGAATAAAGGTCAAACCATTAGTAAAATGTGAAATGTAGATGATAAAGTTTTTTTAAAAATTAAATGTAAATACTCAAAAACAAAAAAATTAAAATAACTCAAAACAGGCTAACAAAGCTGCCTAAGGAGACTTATTTCAAAGAATTGGTAAGAATTTGTAATTATTTATAGAATAAGAGCTTCAAGGAACTTTAAGCTCAAATTAAACCATGCTAAGAGATTGTAAATGAGATACTGTTTAAAAAAACAAAACAAAAAATCCTCAAGTTTTTAAAGAAAATTATTTTTAACAATAATTTAGATAAAAAATTTCAAAATGACAGAAAAAAGGCAATAAAAAATACCATGGATCCTTGGAACCTTTGGGAACCAGTGTGGAAAATGTTTGAAGATTAAAAAAGGGTTGAAAAGCTAAAATACCTCACATGTCTGAATATTTCGACTTCTCTAAGTTAAAATGCCATCAATTAAATTAACAAGTATCTTGATTAAAATTTTACTGCCAATCTACAACTTCGTTAAGGCAACAGTAATATTCATGACTTTCAGGCCCATATTATCACACAGATTCCTACTTTCTGATACAAAACGAAACACAAAGTTAGCCATAATAATGAGCCTACTAAAAAAGAAAAAAATAAAAACTGCGGTAAAGGATCTATGTAAACACTTGCTTTAGAATTAAAGGAATGAATTATTTATACTTGAATTGTAACATGATTTTAGAACTATAGGGAAATTAAAGGCCTGAAATATTATTGACACAAATACATATAAAGGCATAAAAAATATACATACCCCCCACCCTGGGATATCTAAACCACCTGCAACAAAGTAAACCTATAATGTATGAAACCAAACTACTCCAAATTTATACCCAAAACAACAAAACTAGCAAGATTTGAAAACCACACCAACTCAATACATCTCTGATGGTATACTAACAAAGTGTCCTTCCTAAAAGCTGTAAAAAATTCCACCTACTATAACTGTATACAAGGAGAGGGGGAATTTTGTAACATTACCAAGATGTTAACCAGATCTCTTAGTGGAATACTGAACTAGAGTGCTCAGTAAATTCTCAGTGACTTGCTAATTTTATATTTTATTAACCCTTAATACTACACTTCTAGGCAATAGAGAAGTAGCCTTAAGTTGTAGGTAAAAATAAAATCCTTGTCAAATTAACCAGTATTCACCCAAAAATGTAACCACAGAAAAAACTTGCCTTTTCACTAGAGACCCTTCTTGAGTAATTATCAATACATCACTAATGAAAGATTCAGTTTTGGACAGAGGGAAGGACGTGAAGAGTATGTTAATTTTGTGGAATAAAACATTGCAAGGCAAGGCTAGGTAGGATATACACAGAACTGTCTTGGAAAGCATGAGGCTAACAGATTACCTTTGTAGAGGGTCATTAAGAGGGAAAGAAAAAGTATACAAAACAACTGGAGGGCAGATGGTCCAGGAACAAAGGAAACCACCAGAGCCTTCGTGTTTACATGGTTTCTCACTACCAGATCTCAGGCCAATATGTTACATTATGGATTCAAGTTTTTAGAGACTAGCCTGAGAAGTTCTTTAATAGATAAATGTGTCCTGAGATCTACAGAGTCAACAGTTTAAACGATTTTTAAAAACAAAAAAGAAGTGGTAAGACAGACTGTATAAATGTACGTTTAAGTTCTATTTTACCTAGCATTTAATAAATGATATTTTTGTTTACTAAATATCATAATGTGGATAAATATAAATGAAGAAATCTGGAGTCTGCATTTACTCACGGAGCAGAAGTAAGATGATTATGTACACTCCGACTTTCCTTAAAAAGCATTCTGGAAAAATTAAAAGGACACAATTATTTTTCCACAGCAGATAATAACATGATAATCACTTTGTCATTTTCATCATTTAATATTCAATAGGCTACTACCTGCTTTTTTTTATCAAGTAAAGACTTATAATGGTACAGTAAATTCAATAACCTATTTAATGGGAAATGTTATATTACCTCTTTATTTAAATCTTTTAACAGATTTCTGTTGATTTAAGATGAATACTTTAGGATGACAGGTTGAGACAGCCAAGTCTATTAATTTTAACATTCTTTACTTAACTCTTTAAACTGGGCTACACTTAGTTTTAGAGATACCACTCTACATTGACTATTTTCAATAGCACTAAGGCTGTGCCTCTTTTTCTACACTCTAAATCTTGTACTCAGTTACTTATCTTCATGATACCCATATAAAGTTCCCCTTCCAAAGTTCAAAACCTTCTCCCCCCCTCCCCTTTTCTCTTATTAGGAAATTCACGTGCAAAAAAGAAAAAGTGGTTGGTAAAAAAAAAAAAAAAAAAAAAAAATCACCTTTATGTGTATCTCTATGTCCATGTGACTAATTGTTTTGTCTTTTAAGTGAGTGAAGCTTTCAAAGCAGACATCATCTGAGATGACTGTAAAGAATGTTAAACACACTAGGTTCTTAGGAAAATGAATGCCATATGTGTGTATGTATGTCTTTAATAACAGCAATAAAAAAGTAAAATAAAATCTAGGATGTCATATTTCTTACCTTGCCTGCATCCAGCCCTTAGGCCACAATGGTTTCACCTCTGTCTCCATAAAGGATTTAAGATAATCCTCAGCAGACTGGCTTTTATTTGGCTCTAACTCATAGCATCCCAATTTGATCTCAACAAGGTTACATAACAAAGTTCTAAACAGATTAAAAATATATATTTATATATAAATCTGACTGCAAAATTGTAGAAAATTAAGCTTGAAACAGATTTTTTAAAAGCACACAAATCTGACAGCAATAATAAAGACTATTATCTGAAGAATTCAGAAGATGACATGAAGATAAATAATTTCTAACATATATCATTCAGTGTACTATAGCCAAATTCCCAATATGAGATAATTTCCTTTGAAACCTTTAATCCAGGCACCAAAGATTAAAAGGGATAGTCCTACAACTAAACCCTCCACTTGGAGTACAGAAATACTGGTAAGAAAGATGACTGGTTACACAAATATATTTAGTACTTCACCTCTGAAACCAGTATGACTTACTCAATAATAAGATTAACTTATAAAAAGTACTATATGTAAATAAAAGTGATAGAACTCTAAGGATATTAGAACCAAATTAATTTTCTCTTGAATAAATTTTTCCTACACACTAACTTTTGGTTGCTTCTATCTAGTTTTCCATTTACTATTGATTCTTTTTATGAGAAACCTTACTTCTGCATCATCTATATGGTTAAAAGTGAAGGTTTTGGTTAAATCTTACCTAATGGTGTCATCCCAGTGGAATTTCTTCCTTGGTCCTATGACACGTTTCCCTGGTTTCTCATCATCATCTTCCTCAGATCCATTTTTTTCTCGTTCTTCATCTGTTTGAAACCTAAAAATGAAAACCATTTTATGAAGCAAAGTTTCAACCCAACACTGCCTATAATATGCTCCTTAGATACTTGAATTGCTTAATTGAATGTTAACTCAAAAGACAGGGTAAATGAGGAGTCTACCTTTCCACATAATACTTTGAATTTGAAGTGCATTATAAAGTGCTCTGGTAAATAAGGTCTTCAAACTCTACTATAAAGGCATGAACACTTATCTTTTGTATCCAACTTCAACCAGTCAAGTAGGTCAACACGTGAAATGTCTGACCAGCGTCAGCTCTAGCTTTGATCACATCCATACACTAAATCAAAAGACCTTTTGCCTTTCATACCAAAGCAGTTGAGTGGGAAGTGACTTGCCATTTAGAAAATATATTCAATTATACCACTTCAGTGGTTTATGTGGATTTCTACTTGGTGATGAAGTCTACTTAAGACCAATCCCTACCAGCTACAAGTATTTCTCAAATGCAAAAGCCAGTCCAAATAGAAGAGGTACATACTTGGCACACTTAGCTTGATTACGAGCCTGGCAGTCCTCCTGGTATTTAAATAGCTGTTCAGGCATGACATTGCTAACAGCCAGTTTCAGTTTTTGCAGAGGTTCTCTTAAACGATCATCCTGAGGGAAAAAAAACACTGAAAGTTTTTTCAAACATATTTACAAAACTTATTTTGCAAGCAGATCCTCAAAAGATGAAATCTGGGTTTTTAGATATTGATCACACATTTAAAATGTTAGCATATTCAAATACGGACATTTCTTCTAAAATGCTGACTTCTCATAATGCACACTGTATATAAAATTAGGATAACCCTACTTCCCAGACAGCCAAGCAGAGTCCCAGTTTTTGCCTGTTGCCTCAGCATAATTATTAATAGTGCTCAATTACACTCTTAAAAATACTCCAGTAAATTTTATGGACACTTTAACTGTAATAAAATGAGCAAATAGAGAACAAAATCTACATTGTGCAGACTACTACCAGTCAATCCCCATTATGATGGGGAACTAGTACCACAAGAAGAGATCCTGCTTTGGAGGACTGAAATGCACAATCTGGTTTGGTGACTACCAACAGAATGTTGGCATCCTGTTTTCTTGTTTATTGTTGGTAACCGTGACTTAAGCCGTAAGCAAAAATGCAAGGTCAAGGCCAAAGTGAAAGAGGAAAATGGGAGACTCTTATTCACGTCGGTTCAGGGCAAAAAGAAAAGTATGTTTGTATTTGACAGCTTTAATCAATCAGTTTATTAATTTCATCTTGCAAGTACCAAAATATATATGCAGCTATTTAGAACATACTCTTATTACTGTCATAGGTGCAGAAATATTAGACTTTGCTTTTCTTACTGACACCACTGTGTTTAAAATGTGATTTTTGGTAAGGAGAAGATTTTTAGGAATGCAATTATCATGTTATGGCAGGTATGTTTTACAAATTAAAACATTTTATTTTATTAATAACATTAATTTTATTAATAAAAACAAAATACAAATATTACTAACAAGCATTTTACTTATTTCATGCATACCAATTAATAAATATTATTGCACATATGACAGTGTCTGCTATAAAATCCCATTTTAAAAAATGGAAGATCCAGTATCATGGTTTCTGGGTGATCTCATCTTAAGAATTACATAGCTGAGACTATCTGCCTGGGAACAATCCAAATATACATCAACAGTAAAATGAATAACTGAGACATATTCACACAATGGAACAGTGTACACACAGCAGCAAAAATGGAGTTCCCCTACATGTAAAGGCAGATAAATCTGAGATGCATAATGGTGAGTGTAAAAAAGCAAGCTGCATATGAAAACAGACACTACTACTCCATTTATATGAAGCTCAAAAACATGTCAAACCAAACAATATAATGTTTAGGGAAACAAAGGTACATGATTATACCATATAAAGAAAAGCAAGGGTTAGATAAATGTCTTTTTTCCATAGCCAACATCCCATAGTCAATGTCCAGGCATAGGCACAAAATCTGAGACCTCAAATAAATTTCATTTGTTCATTAACCTGCTTTGAATTGAGAAAGAACTACAGTTTCTCAATTCAAAAGAACTATTTTATTAATAGAAGTATAGCACCTATAACAAAGAATTCTATGCCTGTCAGATCACACCTACTGCGGTGATCCAGAGCACCACACTCAGTCCCCTATTTGTACCATGCTGTGCTTTGTGACTCTAACCCCCCGACTAGAAAAGTTTAGACTGACTCAAAAGAATACAACCAGAGTTTTCAACCCAAGAATATGGACTGGGATGAGAACTCTACGGTCAATCTCTGTGTGTAGCTTTTCTGTAATATAAAACCTTGGAAATAAAGAAAACTTATCTGCAGATGCACATAAAAGGATAAAAGTGAGATAGGGCGAGAGAGGTAAAGAGAAACAGAGTTAATTCAGATTATCAGTTCCCATTCCTTCCTGGTTGCATTCTTGCCCTTAATTACAGGAAATAACCTTTATTCATAGAAAAAAGTATTCTTTTTTTATCTTAAACTGCATCCAAGTTATTTTTTCTACAACTTGCAAGTTGTAAATATTTTTAAAATACATAGTCAAACAAATCATTAAAGGAAGAGTAATCAGGACAGTAAAGGTACTGAAGCCCATTTTATATGAAGTAAAGAAGGGGACATAATTTGTGAATAAACGCAAGAGGAGAATTAGGACCAACAGGATGGAAAGCACTTGGATTTGGCTCAACATATGCAAGAACTTCCTGATATTGTAATGAAATAAGTTTCTGATCACTGGAAGCATGCAAACTTGCACAATTACTTAGAGGCATGGTAGTCAAGAAGAATCTAGCAAAACATGGATGATTACACTAGGTAATCTTTAAGTTTACGTGCAACCCTGTGATTCTTTCCATTGGTCTTCATGTCAGTGTGAGCATATCTGTATAGGTCCATTTCAGGAACAAGAAAATTGAATTATACGTATGTCAGATTATTTGTTGAGGGCAAAGTTGTGTCAGTTGTGGAAATGAGGTTAATTTACCTAGTCCAAGAAGCATTAGAAAACATTATGTCTCATCTAAACCTCTCAATTGATGAAAACCAATTTTTTCCCAGGGGATCCAACATGCTATGATTACTAAAGAACATCCTATGGTTACTAAATATGTACAATACAACTATAAAGCAATTAGTATGCAAAAGCAGCAAACAGAAATCAGTCTCCTTTCAGGTTATAAAACCCCAGATGCAGGTATTATTGTTCCTCTTCTTACCTGGACATTGAGATGTAACTTCTTTAGACGTTTTACCAGTGTTTCTTTATTGCATGGCACAAAAGCTTCAAGGTGGGAGTAGACACCGCTACGAATGACAGGGCCTAGTTCCTGCAGCTGTAACTCAATGCTGACCAAAAACAATAACAAATAAGTAGTACAGAATTTCTTTTAGGTAGTAACAAACAAGCAAGGAGGCAGAAGCAGTGATTCTTTTCTCCTTTTACCTTTCCATGATTTCTTAGAAGTATTTTTCAAGGAAAAATAAAAAAACCCCATAAATCATAATGCTATAAAAAATTTCAATGAATCTAGTTTAAAAGTAGAATTTACAACCCCAACAAGATGGCAAATAATTTTTTTTGCTTTCTTTTTTTTTATTGAGGTAACTTGATTTACAATACTATGTTAGTTTCACATATACAGGAAAGTGATTCACTTATATATATATATAAATACTTTTTCAGACTCTTTTCTATTATAGGTTATTATGAGATATTTAATATAGTCCCCTGTGCTATACAGTAAGTCCTTGTTGTTTATCTATTTTATATATAGTAGTGTGTATCCTAAACTCCTAGGAATTCCCTGGTGGTCCAGTGGTTAGGACTCCACGGCTTCCACTGCAGGGGGCATGGGTTCGATCCTTGGTTGGGGAACTAAGATACTGCAAGCTGCATGATGCAGCCAAAAAAACCCACAAAAAACCTAAACTCCTAATTTATTCCCCACCCCGCCCAAATACGTTTTTGATGACAGGGGCAAAGTCTACATTTTTGGGTAAAGCACAGGAACTCCATTATTAACCAAAAGCTCACTTCCTCAAAGAGACATCATACTTCCCCTCACCACCCTGCAACTGCTATACTAGTAGAGTCACAGTTTCAGTGAATTCTTAAGAGTATTTTTTCTTTAAAGGTGTTTGAAAAAATTACAGATTCAGAAGAGGTAAAGCCCTCCTGGCTACACACACAGACTGTTTTATCCTTCTTTGTTTTCCTTATTGTGCCTCCACTGAACTAGATATTTAATAGTTAGCTCAATTTATTCCAGTTCTCCAGTTCCTGCTAAAAGGGTATTTAACCAAACAGTTACTTCAAAAAAAAAAAAAAAAAAAAAAAAAAAAGGAAGAGTTTGTAATAGCCACCATATTCTCAGCAGGACAAGCCTACTGATAAACAATTGAGGTTTCTTCCAAATGGAAGACAGTATATCTGGCAGTTGCTACTGTAGAAAGATGAGAACAGATGTTAATTTGAAGGTCAAGACCAAACTGGGGTCCTTGGCAACGAACTATGTCCAAATCTTCATGTTTTACTATAGAACAAGGTGCAAACAGACGTAAATATTTTCACAAATATAAGGTGCATCCAAAGATTCAATTAACAGCTTTTGGGGAAGGAAAGAAACCCTGCCAGATCAAATGTGTCCAACACTTATAATATACACAGCAATTTCAGAAACAATGAAATGTGGAAAACTATACTCCTTAGAATTGACAGCTGAAAATTCTTGGTATTAGAGAAGCCAAATAGAACAGAAGAATAAATAAAAAGACGTTTAAGGCCTATTAGAGCCAGAGGGTCAAATCAGAGGTTCACATGGAAGACAGTCACTATGGTCATGAGTTCTGTGTACAAACACTTGGTTAAATATTGTGGTTAGATCTTTATGAAAAGTCAAGACTCTGGGTAGGAGGCATTCTAGGCTTGCCCCATTATAAAAGCTTAGTTAAAGCTGAAAATAAAATAGAAACTCCAAGTAGTAAGAGATTCCAAGTAAGAAAAGACTGACTCAATGACCTACTTATAAAAATTAGTAGTTTCCAAACAGGGGTTAACTCAGAAACAGGAAGTGCTGACTCCCTGCTCCTAAGCCCATAATATCAGGTAAAAATTAGAGAAATGTATTAACCCTAGAGGTTACTGACTGTATTGGTCTATCCCAAATATATACAAATTCATATCTGAGAGCAGTTTAAGTACACATCCCTCACACATATACTTTAATATTTTTTTTCTCACTAAGAATTCTAATGTTTTAGTATATGGGGACAATAAAATACACCTGAATAAATTCATGGGAATTACTACCCCAAATAATCATGTCTCATATGCCCTTAGACAATCAACTCAGTCCAGAGAAATAAGGGATGTCTATTCAGGAAAGTGGAAAAAGAAGACAAGGGGGCATAAGAAAGTCACTACAAAGGAAAAAATTCAACTCAGAACACTAGGGCTTGTAGAATTAGAGGCACACTCTCAGTGAAATAAAAAGCAGATGGACTGCAAGAAAACTAGTAGATTCGTTTTAAGACAGACATGGCAGGAATTAACAGAGATGCTTCTTTGAGATGTTATATCCCAAGGATGATATTTTGATTCTCTCAGGAGAGAAAGAGTTGCCCCCTTACAGAAGAGTAAAATAAAAAAGGACTGTCTCAGTCACAGGAAAAAGACCTGATCTAGAAAACTTAGGGCTCTTAGGTTAAAAAAAAAAAAAAAAAAAAAAGCTAGTCATATCCCAGATTTTGGAATCTGGGACAGCTCTGATGAGTTATGGTTACACTGTTTATTGAATCTAAGGTTTAAAAGGGAGCTAGGTAAAAGGAGGTGGAACAGACAGGAAGAAACTGCAGGCAGACAGAATCAATCTGAAAACCCCTGGCTAAAATAAAGAATAGGAACAAGAAATTCCTCTGTCTCCATGTTACTAGCATACTAGGTTATGTGTTTTATGAGTCCATGGGGACCAAAATGATTTTTTAAGTACTTCAGGAGAATGAGAGATTGCATTAATTAAAACAGTTATCAAAACCAATAAGCTAATCCATCCTTTATATCTCATGAGAAACTATCTCCATTATATATTTAAAAGACAGGAATCGTAGTATTGGGAACACTGCCTTGTTTCTTTGTATATGATGCTACTGAACCACCAAAAGTAGGCATACATTATTTTCATCAGAGAGGAATTTGCTGCTTTTCCCAGGACCACTTCCTTTTTGCCCATTTCTGCTTGTAGCCAATTATATACTCAATTTCTGGAACCACGGTCAAAATTTATAAGCCAACAGGTTTATAAGTACAGCTTATTTGACCATAGTCTTAGAACGTGCAACTTCATTAATGTTAAACTCTAGCTAAGGGTGAAAATTATCACTAATTTAAATACAATTTATATCATAAACCAGCTTTTACCCTTTCCTTTCCAATTTAACATCTGTCTTCTCCACACTGCCTCCGTCCTATCCCACAAACATGATTCTTCATTAAACCACACTTTCCATTTGGCTATAAATGTCTGTATGAATTATAATAAACCTCACTGGACACTAATGGAATTATTTTCCCCACGTCTGAATCAAAGTAGAAGGAAAGTACACCAAATTTAATACAAACAATCAGAACTGTCCCAGAAAGATATTTTCACATAACGTGACAAAGAATGCATTTAAATCTAGGATAATATTCAACCCATACAGCAGTCACTTGCTCTGGCAGTTATAATAACATTGGAAGCTTTGATTATCATAAGGGGTCCTGGAGAACCAATGTATGTAGAAGCACCGTTTTGCTAAGAAACAAATGTTAATCACACAAGCTGTGAGGCCAAAAGGGAAGAGCTAATGCATGAGACTAGCCAACCACTCAGCATCTGTACCTCAAAGGCCTACTATATTTTTTAATGACTTCTTAAGGTTTAAATAACTTTCAAGGTTTCTTAATCAAAGAAGAAAATTACTTACTCCAGAAGAATATTATTCATATCCTGTGTAAAGAATTTTTTCCTTCCTTCTTCATCAAAAAGTTTGGCAGCCTAGAGAAACACAAGATTGTCAATGTAACTCCCAATAAACACATTACACATTATATGCTTCCATATCTATTTACTTAGAATAAGCTCCTTGAGGGTGGGGCTATGATTAACTTCACTTTGTATCCCAGCTTATTACCTGGCATGAGCAGGCAATTAAACAGTGCTGAAAGAAAATTTAGCAAACATAACATTCTTTCCTGTTATGTCTGTATTTCATTTTTCTGAATTTTCCTAAATTTAAAAAGTTACACAGGGACTTCCCTGATGGCACAGTGGTTAAGAATCCGCCTGCCAATGCAGGGGACATGGGTTTGAGCCCTGGTCTGGGAAGATCCCTGGTCCGTGGAGCAACTAAGCCCGTGCTCCAACAACTACCGAGCCTGCGCTCTAGAGCCCGTGAGCCACAACTACTGAGCCCGTGTGCCACAACTACTGAAGCCCACGCGCCTAGAGCCCATGCTCCGCAAAAGAGAAGTCACCGCAATAAGCCTGCGCACAGCAACGAAGAGTAGCCCCTGCTTGCAGCAACTAGAGAAAGCCCGCATGAAGCAACGAAGACCCAACGCAGCCAAAAATAAATAAAATAAATATTTATTTTTAAAAAATTATTATTATTTTTTTGCGGTACGCGGGCCTCTCACTGTTGTGGCCTCCCCCGTTGCGGAGCACAGGCTCCGGACGCTCAGGCTCGGTGGCCGTGGCTCACGGGCCTAGCCGCTCCACGGCATGTGGGATCTTCCCGGACCGGGGCACGAACCCGTGTCCCCTGCATCGGCAGGCAGACTCTCAACCACTGCACCACCAGGGAAGTCCCCAGAAGTCTCATTTTCTACAAGACAATACTGTCCAACAATGTGTCTGATATTCTATATATTATACTCATTACCATGTTTAATCTTCATTAACAGCCAGTGACATTGGTATTATAGCTCCCATTTTACAAACAAGGAACCTAAAGCTTACAGAAGTTACATGATATGCCCCCAAATCACACTGCTAGTAAGTGGTGAATCCAGACTCAGACCAGAAGCTTTCTGACTTCAACTGTACAACACTGTCACCCTGTACAAAGATACTCAGTTTACTTCAGCCAGTCTGGGTTCTACCTAATTACTAACAATGAAAAAATTAGCCACAGTCATTATCAAGGGATAAGCAACACTTAATTCAATGAGGAAAAAAATATTTTCATCACTGTGTTTGTCACCTTAACCAGTTTACCAGAAACAAAGAGTATGCAAACCAGGACACTGTACCATAAGCAAAATTTACTGGGGAAATCACAAAAGATAGTTTATCTTGAGATGCCCAAGATGTAAAACATCGAGAGGCCTGATCCAATAATCTGAGCAAGCCACGTGCTGACTCTGTCAGTCGGTAGACTGATAATTTTACGCTGTTTGACAACATCACATTCTGTAAATAGAAGAGGACAATTTCTGAGATGTGCCTCAGTGCTTCTTAGAAAGGATGAAGGGGCTTCCCTGGTGGTGTAGTGGTTAAGAATCCGCCTGCCAATGCAGGGAACATTGGTTTTTGAGCCCTGGTCCGGGAGGATCCCACATGCCACGGAGCAACTAGGCCTGTGAGCCACAACTACTGAGGCTGCGCTCTAGAGTCCGCGAGCCACAACTACTGAAGCCCGTGCTCCTAGAGCCCCTGCTCCGCAGCAAGAGAAGCCCCCGCTCGCCATGACTAGAGAAAGCCCACGCGTAGCAATGAAGACCCAACGCAGCCAAAAATAATAAATAAATAAAATAAATAAATTTATTTTTTTAAAAAAAAGAAAGAATTCACAGATACTAATAAGTGAAATGAATCTTCTTATTGATAATTTCCTATTAAGAGGTTAGGAAGTAGCTGTTCTAATCCTAGCATGGCTACTACAGAAAGAGTTTTTAGTATATGAGATATAACAGCAGCTTACAAGATTGAAACACACTAATTACTAATCAATTCTGTTTATTAAGTGAAAATGAATGGCATACAACACAGTGGACAGAGTGCAAGTTATAAAGCATGATGGTCCTGCCTTTAAATCCTGACTTTGCATCAAGCCTCACCCATTTAAAAATTATGTGGCCTTGGGAAATTCCTTTAACCTTTCTGAACCTTAGTTTCCTCATCTAGTAAATGGAAGAATACTACCTACCTCACATAATTGTTGGAGGATTAGACTACACAGTATATACAGTATTCTAAGCCCAGTCAGGGCACTGTCTCCTGAACAATAAATGATGTCTTGTGAAGCTGTGGGTCCCAGGAGCACTGCACTCAATACAAGGTATAGGTTTTTGCTAAATAAATAATAGCTGTTATTATTAATTATATATTGAAAAACCTGGATTACATCCCTAGCACTTTTTATTTAAAACATATAAAAGAAACTAAAGATTTTAGGGGCAACATGGGAGAGCAAAAAGCCAGTACCATTGAGTCAGGTGAACCCCTGTGTTTAAATTCAGGCTCCACCCCTTACTAGTTGTGTGGACTGACCAAGCTATTTAACCTACCTCCACTTAAGTTCGTTAACCATAAAAAGGAAACAATACCTACACTTCACATATAAAATGGTTAAGAATAGTGAATAAAAAACCTATTTGAGGGCTTCCCTAGTGGCGCAGCGGTTGCGCGTCCGCCTGCCGATGCAGGGCTCCACCCCTTACTAGTTGTGTGGACTGACCAAGCTATTTAACCTACCTCCACTTAAGTTCGTTAACCATAAAAAGGAAACAATACCTACACTTCATATATAAAATGGTTAAGAATAGTGAATAAAAAACCTATTTGATTAATAAAATGATTGTATACTTTTCAAAAAATAAGCACAGAAAATAGCAAAAGAATGAAAAACAAAGGAGGGGGAGGGAACAATAAAACAGAATATAAAAGAAAATGACAGAATAAAGATGAACTATATCATTATCATTATAACAGCAGTAGGTAAGATAAAATCTTAAAGAGAAAATCTTAAAAAACTCAGATGAGGTCGATAAACAAATTTCCACTTACATGCTGTCTGTAAGAGAAAGAGCTAAAATAAGTCAAAAAATAAAAGAATTCAAAAACAAGAAACAAGAGCTAAAATGAAGGTAAATGATGGGAAAAGCTATACCATGCAAAAATAAAGAAAGGAGTCTACAGTAAAATCACACAAAACTGAAATCAAGGTGAAAAGCATTAATAGCATAGAAAGGGTCACCTTCAAACGATAAACATCACAACAGAGATCTAGCCATCAAGAATTTTATGGGCCAACAAACAATACAGCATAGAAATAAACAAAGCAGAGGACTTCCCTGGTGGCACAATGGTTAAGAATCCACCTGCCAATGCAGGGGACACGGGTTCGAGCCCTGGTCCGGGAAGATCCGTCATGCCACTGAGCAACTAAGCCCGTGCGCCACAACTACTGAAACCTGCGTGCCACAACTACTGAAGCCCGCGTGCCTAGAGCCTGTGCTCCGCAACAAAGAGAAGCCATTGCAACAAGAAGCCCACGCACTGCAATAAAGAGTAGACCCCGCTCGCCGCAACTAGAGAAAGCCTGCGCGCAGCAACAAAGACCCAATGCAGCCCAAAAAAATTAAATAAATAAAATAAAAATAGCTCATGAGTAAAATAAAAGATACTTAGAAATAAATGACAGTGAAAATCTTACAAAAAAAGTAAAAAGAAAAGAAACAAAGCAAAAACTATGGTAAATACAAGTTATAACCTAAGAAACTCTGGCAATGAGATACTTGAGCACAACTCTCTGAGTCCTGAAGTAATAAATAAAGTACCTTAAAATAAGTAAAAATGTAAGAGAATTTAATAAGCCACAACCTCAGAAGAAATGCTAAAGAACAAAAACAGAAAAAAGAATAGAACTGATAAACAGAATCCATGAGTCAGTTGTTGGAAAAATTAGATAAATCTCTTGCTTCCCTAATCAGATATTTAAAATTCAGAAAGAGTTAAGAGAAATAAATAGAACATAGAGATTAATAAATTTAAAATGTGATTTAAATGGTTACTATAACCCTAGAAGAAAGAAACAAGTTGTAGAATAGTCCATACATTATACTTCGACTAACAATTATTTTTAATAACAACATATTTGCATATGCATGGATTAAAATCCAGAAAAATAAGTAGTTTAATAGTGGTTATCCCTGCTGGGGGTGGGGAATGTCTGATTATGGGGCATCTTTCCCTAAGTATAAAATACAATTTAGGGACTTTCCAGGTGGTCCAGTGGTTAAGAATCTGCCTTCCAATGCAGGGGATGAGGGTTCGATCCCTAGTCAGGGAACCAAGATCCCACATGCCTCGGGGCCACTAAGCCCACACTGCAACTAGAGAAGCCCAAGAGCCACAACAAAGACCCAGTGCAGCCAAAAAAAAAAAAAAAAACAAAAACAAAAACAAATTTTATATTGAGTGTATGACTTCTGTAATCAGGAAAAAAAAAGAGGACTAAAACATGGCATGGGTTCAAACAAACATGCTAAAGTAATAAAAAAGGGCATTTTAAGGAAGGTTTGAAGCATTTTAAGTCAAAATTATATTTCCCTGAGATTAAAGGGAGAACTGTACTGACATACCTGGATTTGTAGCTAGTTAAATAAAGATTATGTACCCAAGTCAATCAGGGGAGGAATCTACTGTGAAATGCTAAAATTTCAACTCTTAAAAGTTTGTCTAGTGAGAACACAATGTATGCTTACTAAAGCTGCTGATTAGCTGGTAAGGACTAGCTGGTAAAATCGATTGTAGAATAACTAGCTGTTAACATAGTTGGGACCAAGTTCAAGTACACTTCTGCATTGTTACTATTTGTTCCTACCATTCTTCTATTTTCTTTACATGACTATGTATGTATTTATGAAACCTATGCAGAAAAATATTTATAAAATGAGATAATAAAACAACCAACTTTTATCTATGTTATAACTATATTTAAAAGAAAAAGGCTATGCATAGAGCTAATGCTTAAAAGGAAATATAGAAAATAAAGTTACTTATAAGTAGTTAGGATTATAGGTTATTATTTTTGCCTGAAAGTAATTATTGTTATGTTTGTGCAGCAAACACAACACAAGAAAATTATCACACTTACTACACGGAGGTCTTCGATACGTTTTTCAAGAAGGACAGGCAGACCCTCTGGGAGTGTAGGTACCACCTTGGGCATAACTTGAGAGGCATAGGTTGGCTGGGTGGTGTTTCCATTCTCTCCTCCTGACTCAGAGAGGGGGCTACCATTAGAAGCAGCATCCAGTAATCTGTCAAAGTCGAAATCATCTAGCATCTCTAGGGCATTTTCAGCTTCCTGAAATAGTTCATGTTCATTTGTGCTAACAAAAATGGGGAGGTCTGGATCAGCACTATTCAGATTTAAGTCCGAGACATCATTTCCCAATGCCACGGCAGCAGAGGGGGTTTTATTCAGAGAGGAGGTTGAGAAGTTCACTGGGACTTTAGGGTTAGACTCCTTCCTTAATGCATCCTTCTCCTTTTGAAATTTTCTTATCATGGCAGCTAGAGAAAGAGAATCTTTATAACGTTTCTTCTTTTTTTCAGATTTGTGTGAATTTAGAGCCACAACTCTGTGAAGAAAAAAGTGATCAGTTAGGCTATGTATGATTTTAAAGGTTAAAACCCCAAGTAAATAAACAGGCACAGAATTAAAATAATCATTTGACAGGTGAGGAAGCAAATTTGTTACTAAATTACACTTTTACAATGGCATCTTCATCATCATCTGGACTGTCACTTATGAAAGGCAGATAGGTGAATGGCCGTTAGAGTGAAGAAAATGAAATAACGTCAACAGAAATAAACAAAAGTGAATAGAGCTCTGGTTTATTAAGTATACGAAGTTAGGGAATTCCCTGGCAGTCCATTGGTTAGGACTCCTTACTTTCACTGCCAAGGACGCAGGTTCAATCCCTGGTCGTGCATCTAAGATCCCACAAGCCCCTTGGCGTGGCCAAAATAAAAAAAAATAAAAGGAAATGAAAGTATACGAAGTTAAGCTTACTACTCTGTTTGGAATGTTCATTCTTTAGCACATCTATAAAGTAGGCACCTAAAGAATTAACGAAGTAAAGAAATGCACTTTTGCTGAAAACAGAGTTGATTACAACCGAGAAACCTACATAATACACCTTCAAACTGGTACCCCAGGTGTTTTGTGCTACAAACTGCCAAAGAAATGCAAAATGTCTGCGTCAATATGTGGGCCTTCATTCATCACCATGTCTTCTATCCAGACCCTATTCTATCTGCTACCACCTTCTGATCATTTTTCACTTTCCATTCTAGGAACAGCATTCTGAGGCTTTCGGATAGATACGTGTAATTTTCAATGACAACTTTCTCCCTATAGGGACTAAGAGGAAAGGGTGGTCTCAGTTTAGCTATCACCTTCTCTAAAAAGTCTTTTCTAAATTTTATGGCTTATATGCTTCTACGTGCACTACAGAACCTAAAAGATTATTAGTGCCTTACAGGTAGGCCAGTGTTTCATTTACTGTTATATATCCAAAACCCAGACAGTGTCTGGTACACAGTAAGCACTTAGTAAATATTTGCTGAATGAAATCAGTTACAAACTTGAGAAAATTATAAATTCAATAAAAGGCATTACTTACAGTTTTTGTTCATAAAGAAGTTTACTTGTAAATAATGAACATTTAAAACAACCAGTAGTAATATTTTTTTTTCTTAATAATTTCTTAATGACTCAGGGATCACTATAATCTCATGTTTAGGAGGGGGATAAATACCTCCCTACATCAACTCTGGGGATACTGACAGCCCCAAATTCAGATGTACCTCCTCTGCTAAGGAGGGGAGGAAAATCCAGCCTCTCACAAGTTTTTGTCCCTTGACTCTACAAAAAAAGCCATAGAGAAGTAGAGACAAATGGTAGCTTTATGACTGCAAGGTACAAACATTTATTCTTATGACTTTATTTTTTTCTTTTCTTTTTCTTTCTTTCTTTTTTTTCGTGGTTGTGCCTAGCAGCTTGCGGGATCTTGGTTCCCCACCAGGGATCAGGAATTTCACCAAGGCCCCGGCAGTGAAAGTGTTGAGTCCTAACCACTGGACTGCCAGGGAATTCCCTCTTATGACTTAATAAGGCTTTTGAGAAATTCTATTTGGTTTTTTAGAGGCCATATCATTATCTAAAGTCACAAGCGTTAAGAATAGCTAAATAAAATCAATGACTTTTAAAAAATATTAAAACGACCATAAATCGTTTATACAAAGACTACCGCCAATTGTCAATCCCCAGGCATCTAAGCTCAGTTTTAGTACAAGAAAATTAAAATAACATGTTCAATGTTTGTACCATCTTTTCAAACTGGTTCCTGTTGATAAAATGTTGTAATGAGCAAAATACTTAACAAATTTGTAAATCTGATCTAAAACACCTTAATCTCTATGATGACTTCTACTTATTAATAAATACAATATTATTAAAATATAAGTTAATAGGTCACTGACATTTATAAATACTGTATTAAATTAGACCCAGCTAAGCTGAACTAATTAATGCTAAATATATCTTTCTAAAAGGAGAGTTTGTCATGCTACAACACTAGTTCCCTCATTATGTCTAATTTCACATACCCCAGTTGTTTCGGTACTTTTTTCCTTGGCTTCTTCTCCTTTTCCCCTTCTTCCTTCCGCTTCCGCTTCTTCATCTCAATATCATCTTCTTTCATTTTGGGAATCTACAAAATGATTAAATGCATAATTTACCTAAGTATTACTGCTTTACTCTCTGATGTTATCAATCCAGCATCCAGGGCAAGTGGTTCTTCTCAAATTTCAGGGTACATTAGAATTGCTTGTTAAAAATGCAGATTCTCTGGGTCCATGAGAACTCCCACCCCTGGTTTTGGTTCAGTTAAAGGTTTGGTAGAGCCTTTTAATCTGCATTTGTAACAAACATTTTGGTGATTCTGGTACAAATATGCCTTTGGCCCACACTTCAAGGAATGCTTATCTAAGGACATTCTATTAATTTCCCAAATACAATATATACATTCTATAAAATTTGCTTTACATCTTAGGAAAAGGAACAGCTATTAACAGTCATTTCCATATCAAGTCTTAACGTATCCTAGAACCTCAACCTTAGCCAGAAACAGATTATTAGACCAGATATGGAGAGAGAAGTTTTAAAAGAAAGTATTAGAATGATATTAGAATTATAATAATTTTATGATATAAAAATAAATTTCCCCATATCTACATAATTTTACTTTAAAGCATGTAATTAGCTATAAATTCATTAAACAATGGTTAGCATTTTACTTTTCCTTATATTCACAGCTGTAAAGAACAAGTAAAAATCAAAAAATATATTCTTTTAACTGAATGCTCTCATTACCGTTGCAATGTTGGATAAACTCACTTTGGGTGGCTTGTGCTTTTGGTTGTCTGTAATATCTTCTTCTTCAGTATCTGAAGCTTGGCGAAACTGGAGAGTGCCAGTGTTGATATAAAAGCCTCCATATTTTGTTGTTAGAGAAGCAGGAACTAATTCGTCATACTAGATTTAAAAAAAAGGCTTCAGATATATCTTATTATCTTTAATTCTATAAATATGTCAAAGAAATTCAATCACCATGTCAGAATCTTCCTTAAATCTTAACTGCAAAACTAACTGCAATGAGGATGTTTGTGAATAAATAAAGAAAAAGTTACTATCTGGAATAGAAATGAGCTCTGATCATTCAATATTTAAGAAATGAACTTCTGGAATACTGAAGCAGATTCTAAATATATCATCTGCTGAGAAAAATTTAAGGATCACTCCTATTCTTAATGACAAATGATTCTGATGAGAAATTGAAACAAGTTAAAACAAATGACTGAATGTCCAGGCAGCAAATGAACTTCATTTCTTACCATATTGGCATATAATTTTATTCATAAAGAGATTATAAAAAATAAAAGGTTATTTCTTCTGCCTTAGCTCTAAGCTTTTAAGTAGGGAATATTTTTTAAACATATAAAAGAAAAAGAGCATATATATATATGTTTTAAAGGGAAGTAGAAAAAGAACTGCCCTGTTTGGTAAGCATACACCGAGGGCCCATAATGAGCCAGGCACTTTGCTTCGAAAAAGAGACTCAAATTGTCTAAATCAGTCTGAATGTCCTCTAAGCCTGGATTTTAAGGTTTATCATTATCTCACCTGATGAAGCTGAAGAAAAAACAATCATTAAATGGAAGGTCAGTCTTAACTAAACGAAGATGTTCATGGCAGAAGAGAAAAAAAGGAACTACTTATCTAACAAAAGCAAGATACCTGCTACCTGGGTTCCCCAGAACTCTACTTAAGGGTTTTCTTAATATTACATAATTAGTCTTTAAGAAAGTCATATTTGTAAGGAAAATTCTTTGCCATGGGCAAAAAATATACAGAACATATTAGTTACTCTAAAAATATTAAGGTTAAGTACAAAAGTTGTGATTTTAACCCATATCATTTTAAATTACATGGAAAATGGAAAAAGAAAGAATGTACATTTAATCATATTGAATCAAAAAGGAATGAAGTTAGAAAAAGAAAAAGAAAAAAGGAATGAACTCCTTTCTTGTTGCTCCACTTGAGGGGCTACTACTGTACAAAGACCTACAGGCAAGACCTGCAGAAAGGGCCCAGTACTATCTGCAAGTAAAGGAGTGATGTGAGGAGTAAAGGATTAAAAGTGAAAAGGCTCTGTAGTAATTATTTTGAAAATGTGTAATTTTGATAAGATAAATACACCTGTACTTTTTGCTTACATATACTTGTATACTGCTTTATAACTTTCAATGCTTCTTCATATACATTATTTCACTTGATCCTCCTGATACCCTTTTGAGGCAAGGAAAGTAAATATTCCCATTTTATAAGTGAAAACCAAATTCAGAGAGGTTAAGAACCTTGCCAGAGTACTTTTATTAGTTTATGGCAGAGTCACGGACTGTTTCCCAGCCCATCCACTATACCAAGCAGCATCTCATGTGGAAAACACACTCATCACTAGGTTACCAGGCAATGTGCATGTGTTCAATGTCTGTCTTCTGCTGCAGTATTCTGCTGAGCTTTCCCTGTCAGAACACTTTGCAGGAGAACAAACTCTTTATGCTTATTTGATTTAGCCTTTTTTTTTTTTTTTTTTTTTTTCAAATTTAACTGGGTAGACTGTAATTTTATTTGCTAAATCTGGCAACTACACTAAAGTGACACAACTAGTAAGTGATAGAGCAAGGATTAATACACAGCCTCCACTGCACTGTGAATTATAAATGTGCCAAGCATTTTCTTTGTAAGGTACAGGAAATATTCTGGGTTTTTTTGTTTGTTTTCATTGAGGTAATATTGGTTTATATAACCTTACATAAGTTTCACATGTACATTATATTTCTACTTCTGTATAATTTAGCCTTTTAAGTACAATGTATTAAGAGGCAATGGATCACTGAACTTGAGAATCAGATTTACTAGATCCTTTGCCAACAACTAGCTATTGTGACCCAGAGTAAATCACTTAACATCAATACTTCAGGGATGTAAAACAGGAACAAAATTACTTACTTCATAAAGTTCTAGTGAAAGTTAAAAGAGATAACCTAAATAAAAGCATTACTCATGTCTGGTATTATTTCTCAATAACAAAAACATTTTCTTTCGGTCTTTTAAAAATTTGGCAGCATAAGTGTTAGACTAAAAATAATCTTCAAAAGTATTTATTTTCAGATATTATAGTAGTAAGTAGTATACAATTCTGAAAGTTAATTAGAACCAGATTATTATCACTCTCTATCGAATAATATATGAACAGTGAAAGCCTACTGGTGGGAATTCCCTGGAGGTCCAGTGGTTAGGACTCCGCTATTTCCCTGCTGAAGGCCCAGGTTCAATCCCTGGTAGGGGAACTAAGATCCCACAAGGCCAAAAGGCACATGGCACAGCAAAATAAAAAAAAAGGCCAACTGGCAATACAATCATTTAAAAAAACAGAGAATCATTTGGTTGGCTCGTAAGTGTTTTATGTCTGAATTATTGAATTATAATGAGAACCAAATAATCTATTAAGGACAATGATACAAAACTATTTTGCAAGTCAATAAACAATCTGTGCTTTAGTTCAATTTCCTCGTATAAAACAGGGACCTAACTTGTCCTATAAACGTCAGTAATTGTATAACTTATACAACTTACACCTATAAAATTTATCCTTATTTATTAGAGCAGCGGCTTTCAAATTTTCTTCACCACAACGCAAGTGGAAAATATACTACACATCAAAAGCCAGTGCATGGTACAAACACACACACATAATAAAAATCACATAATGTACTAGTGGTTTACTGTTAACAGCTCCTATTCTATTCTATTTTATTCTCTTTAAAAATGCTGGCCACAGTCTCTAAACTGATACACAGGTCCAATTATGGGTTATAAAAATCTGTTTGAAAAACATTCTATTCAAATATTTGGAATGCTACAAAGGAAAATATTAAAAATGCCATTTATGAAAGGCTGCATACTATATGACTCCAACTATATGACATTCTGGAAAAGGCAAAACTATGGAGACAATAAAAAGATTAGTGGCTGCAGGTGTTAGGGAGGGATGAACAGGCAGAGCACATGATTTTTTTAGGGCTGTGAAACTATGCTGTATGACAGTATAATGGTGGGTACATGTCATTACACAATCAAAAATGCCATTTATGAAAGGCTGCATACTATATGATTCCAACTATATGACATTCTGGAAAAGGCAAAACTATGGAGACAATAAAAAGATTAGTGGCTGCAGGTGTTAGGGAGGGATGAACAGGCAGAGCACATGATTTTTTTAGGGCTGTGAAACTATGCTGTATGACAGTATAATGGTGGGTACATGTCATTACACATTTGTTAAAACCCATAGAACGTACAACACCAAGAGTAAATCCTAAGGCAAACTATGGACTTTGGGTGATGATGCATCAATGTAGGTTCTTCGACTGTAACTAGTATACCACTCTGGTGGGGAAACGCTGATAATGGAAGCTGTGTTATGAGGGCAGGTAGTATATGGGAAATTTCTGCACCTTCCATTCAATTTTGCTATGAACCTAAAACTGCTCTAAAAAAATTAAGTTTACTAATTAAAAAAAAAATTTATTTATTTGGCTGCGCAGGGTCTTAGTTGCGGCATGTGGGATCTTTTCTTTTTTTAGTTCGGCATGCGGGATCCCTAGTTCCCTGACCAGGGACTGAATACAGGCACCCTGCATTGGGAGCGCAGAGTCTTAACCACTGGGTCACCAGGAAGTCCCAAGTTGATTAATTTTTTTAAAATTCTATTTATGTAAGCCTGAGTACATGGAATGTCCATTTATATATGGCTGAGTTCCCTCTTGGGTTACTTAGAATTCAAAAATCTACTTTACATATAATGTTAACACCAGTACCAATGCTTTATACTTGCATTATGCTTTTCAGTATGTCATTATCTTGAGACTCAGAGTACAAATTCTGCTGGGCAAGCCAGTCATAACAGAAAACTGGGTGATGCTAAAATAAAACACTTGCTCCTGGTCCACAGTGAATTAGAAACCAAGTGAGGTCTAGAATCTAGGACTTTTGACTTGAATGCCAAATCAAGGTCAAGACTGTTGAAAACATTCCATGCCCTAACCTACAAAAAGGCTGACAACATTTTTGGTAACAGGAAATCCTCTCTACTCCAAAGGCACTGTCAACATTTTATTTCTACAGACTAGGCTTGTAAACCAGTTTATATCAGGACACCAAAATAACACAGGAGTATGACAGGGTATCCCGCACGCCTTATGCTGGAAGTACCTCCTGTCACTCTCCTACCACTATATGCCTTGTCATCATCTACACAACCAAGCACTGTAGTAACAGGAAAAAGAGGTACTAATTTGTGGGTAGTATAACAGCGACCTTAGTGTCACTTTCTGTATATCCTAAGTAATCACTGAACACTGCAGAGGATATAATCCAGGGATTAGATTACTCTACTACACTGAGAAGAATGTAAGAACATATACCTTAACGACCCACCTAACAAGACATGCCTTTATTTATTTGCTGTGTGATCAATGGACTGCTGTAGTCCTGAAATGCTCTCTTGAATTCCTCTTCCTTTTATAAGAGAAAGAGGATTCCAGTGCAAAAGCTGTAGGGCTTGATCAAAACAGACAGTGATAAGGCCTGGCATTCAATTATCGCCACGATAGTAAGGTTTGGCAGCAATAAAAATATTAAGCACGTTTTAAAGACATCTGCCAGATTAACTTCAACCCAATAGCTCCAGTCTTCAAGATCACGTGGTTCTTATCTGGAAGTCATTTCAAAATATACCTGCCCAAGTTTGGGAGTATCAATAAAAATTCAAGATGTAAATACCCTTTGATCAATAAATCCCACTGCTAGAAATTTATCCTACACATATATTTGTACTCTATAATTATCTTACATACATACTCACGTACGCAAAGAGAAATGTATACAGATGCTCAACTACTTGTAAGCACATAAAACTGGAAACAATTTAGATGTATACTGAAAGGGGATTAGTTAGTAAAAACACTTGCTGAAACATTTAGTTACTTTTTCCTTGAATTCTACTATCCAAATAAAGAATTGCTGCTATATTAAAGATACATTACTCACAGCCTCTGAATTATCAATAAATGGATCTGTCTCATCATAGCCAAAGCCTATATCGATTAAATCTTGTAGCCGATCCTTCCGGTGTTTACGGGGCTTCCCACCCTGTGAAGAACAGATATGTTAGACTGATTCAGTACTCATGCTGTTTCCATAAAATTTAAAAACACCTGTTAGAAAATAAACAAATCGGACCTAATGAAACTTAAAAGCTTTTGCACAGCAAAGGATACCATAAACAAGATGAAAAGACAATCTTCAGAATGGGAGAAAATATTTGCA
>NC_041218.1:14898693-14902685 GCF_002837175.3 Physeter macrocephalus
TGTTGGTGGGAATGTAAAGTGATACAGCCACTATGGAGAACAGTATGGAGGTTCCTTAAAAAACTAAAAATAGAACTACCCTATGACCCAGCAATCCCACTACTGGGCATATACCCTGAGAAAACCATAATTGAAGACGAGACATGTACCACAATGTTCACTGCAGTACTATTTACAATAGCCAGGACACGGAAGCAACCTAAGGGTCCATCGACAGACGAATGGATAAAGAAGATGTGGCACATATATACAATGGAATATTACTCAGCCATAAAAAGAAATGAAATTGAACTATTTGTAGTGAGGTGGATGGACCTAGAGCCTGTCATACAGAGTGAAGTAAGTCAGAAAGAGAAAAACAAACACCATATGCTAACACATATATATGGAATCTAAAAAAAAATGGTTCTGAAGAACCTCGGAGTAGGACAGGAATAAAGACACAGACCTAGAGAACGGACTTGAGGACACGGGGAGGGGGAAGGGTAAGCTGGGACGAAGTGGGAGAGTGGCATGGACATATATACACTACCAAATGTAAAATAGATAGCTAGTGGGAAGCAGCCGCATAGCACAGGGAGATCAGCTCGGTGCTTTCCACCTAGAGGGGTGGGATAGGGAGGGTGGGAGGGAGACGCAAGAGGGCGGGGATATGGGGATATATGTATGTATACATATAGCTGATTCACTTTGTTATACAGCAGAAACTAACACAACGTTGTAAAGCAATTATACTCCAATAAAGATGTTAAAAATAAATAAATAAATAAAACTAAGAACAACAACAAAAAACCTGTTAGAAGAATTTCCAAATGATTTCTGTAGATTAATTCCCCTCAGGAGGTTGAATTTAAGTCCCCTCACTCGTTGAATGTAAGTTGTACCTAGGGACTTGCTCCCAAAGAGTACACTATGACGAGGAGGAGACAAAGTAACTTTATAGTGAAAAACCTAACATTACTCAGCCAGGTGATCAAGGTTGACATCAACAGTGATACATCATGTTGATAGCATTACCCTTGATATGATGAGACACAAGTGGCACTTTACCTTTGTGGTCTTCCTCTCAAAAGCCTATAACCTCAGTTGTAGGCTAACCATGAGATAAACATCATGACAAACTAAACCACAAGAAAAACACCAAACTAAACTGAGGGACATTCTACAAATAACTGACCAGTATTCCTCAAAGCTGTCAAGATAATCAAAAACAAAAATCTGAAAAACTGGCATAGTCTAGATAAGCCTAAGGAGACATAATAATTAAATGTCATCTGGTATCCTGGTTGGGATCCAGGGCCTAAAAAAGGACATTAGGGGAAAAATAGTAAAATTTGAATAAAATGCAGCATTAATTAATAGTAATGTACCAATGTTGGTTTGTTAGTTGTAACAAATCTACTCTACAAATATAAGATGTTACAGGGGAAAGTGGATGAGAACTATATGGAAACTCTTTGTATTTTCTGTGCAAATTTTCTGTAAATCCAAACTATTCTTAAAATTATTTTTTTAATGTCCTAGATTTATTTATACACATAGACATACAAGAAAATAAAAAATGAATGCATGCAAAAACTGGTGAAATCTGCAAGACATGACTCTCCTTTGGTTTCAATTCCCATAGTGCATGTCTCTCAATGCAAAGTGTCACTGGTTCTAATTGGTGAAAGATGGCTGAGTTTTGTGCAACATGGTTCTTAAATGAAAGCAAATAGTTTCATCTTATTTCCACGCAAAGAAATTATCTTTTCCAGTGTTCACATGAAAAAAACAAATATGATGGACTTACTGAGAAAAGTCTCCAACATGGTACCATTTACTTGCTAACTAATTTGTAAAGGTAATTCTGACTAAACGCTATGTTTATATTGCATACTGATGTTAAAAACCTAATTCCCATAACTATGACTCCAGTGTACGTTTTCCAATGAACAAAACTTTTACTATACCATCACCACCAAGAGGGTCATTTCGGTGTGAGATAAAGTAATGGCTCTCATGTTTTTAGATTTTACAAGTTCCAAAAACAGTTTTGGAGACAAACACAGGGTGGCAACCCTTTTATTTTGCTAAATAAGACCACTGAAGGCATAATCTCAGAATAAGAACAATTCTTCTCAAGAGACACCAACTGGCAACTTGAACATACCTACACACACATACACACATGCGCACACATACACACACAAAACGTATGTATATGCTTAAATGCAACACATAAATAAAGTGTCCTTATTTTTTCCATATGCTAGGTCTGCAAGCTGGAACTCTTACACTAGGTTACAGAATTACAGTGAGAATAAGAAGTAAGGAAAGGAAAAAGATATTTCTGTTAGAAGTTATTCTACCAAGAATAAGTAACACACAAGCAGTTAAACACACGAGGGAATGTTTGGCCCAAAAAAGAGAGAGTTCTAATAATATAAAAATCCACAGATAAAAACTAATGAGGATGGGCTTCCCTGGTGGTGCAGTGGTTGAGAGCCTGCCTGCCGATGCAGGGGATACGGGTTCGTGCCCCGGTCCGGGAAGATCCCACATGCCGCGGAGTGGCTAGGCCCGTGAGCCATGGCCGCTGAGCCTGCGCGTCCGGAGCCTGTGCTCCGCAACGGGAGAGGCCACAACAGTGAGAGGCCCGCGTACCACAAAAAACAACAACAACAACAAACAAACAAACAAAAAAAACTAATGAGGAGGACTAGCCCTGTCACATATTAAATATATTTAAAGTTATAGGAGTTAAAATAGATATGACAGGAATACAAGAATGAATTTAATATGAAAAAGGCAACATTACAGCTCAATGGAGAGAAATTAATAAATAAATGGAGTTAAAGTAAGACACCAATTTCATCTATCAAATTAAAAACTTTTAAAATTCTGGCAAGATGGAGAAGAAACAGGACTGCTCAAACACTGCTGATAAGAGTATACCAATAAAACTCTTGGAAAGCGATCTGAAAGCATCTGCCAAGAAATTCTGCCATACACTTACATTTTCTTCTTTTGTCTCTACTATGTTTTCCAAAATTTCTATGAAGTATTAATGCCAAAATGGAAATATACTAAAATAAGTTTTAAAACTCTTCATCATATTGGACTCAATAATTCTACTAAGTTACATAGCTTATTTTGAACCACTACTTAGATTCAAAAGTATCTGTTAAAAATGTATGCTATAGGGACTTCCATGGTGGTCCGGTGGTTAAGTCTCCATGCTCCCAATGCAGGGGGCCTGGGTTTGATCCCTGGTCAGGGAACTAGATCTCGCATGCCACAACTAAGAGCCCGCATGCTGCAACTAAAAGATCCTGCATGCTACAACTAACACCCAGCCAAATAAATTTAAAAAAAAAAAGTATGCTGTAGAAAGCAGTATGTGTAATCTACAGATTCAACACAATCCTTACCAAATTAGAACAAAAAATTTTACAATTTGTATGGAAGCACAAAAGACCCCAAACAGCCAAAGCAATCTTGAGAAAAACAGAGCTGGAGGAATCAGGCTCCTTGACTTCAGACTATACTACAAAGCTGCAGTCATAAAAACAGTATGGTACTGGCACAAAAACAGAAATAAAGATCAATGGAACAGGATAGAAAGTCCAGAGATAAACCCATGCACCTATGGTCACCTAATCTATGGCAAAGGAGGCAAGAAAACACAATGGAGAAAAGACAGTCTTTTCAATAAGTGGTACTGGGAAAGCTGGACAGCTACATGTAAAAGAATGAAATTAGAACATTTTCTAACACGATACACAAAAATAAACTCAAAATGGATTAAAGACCCAAATGTAAGACTGGATACTATAAAACTCTCAGAGGAAAACATAGGCAGAACACTCTCTGACATAAATCTCAGCAAAAACTTTTTGATCCACCTCCTAGAGTAATGAAAATAAAAACAAAAATAAACAAATGGGACCTAACTAAACTTAAAAGCTTTTGCACAGCAAAGGAAACCATAAACAAGATGAAACGACAAT
>NC_041218.1:14902948-14908813 GCF_002837175.3 Physeter macrocephalus
GTGCCCCGGTCCGGGAAGATCCCACATGCCGCGGAGCAGCTGGGCCCATGAGCCGTGGCCGCTGAGCCTGCGCGTCTGGAGCCTGTGCTCTGCAACGGGAGAGGCCACAATGGTGAGAGGCCCGCGTACCGCAAACAAACAAACAAACAAAAAAAACACAAAAACTAAAAATAGAGCTACAATATGATCCAGCAATCCCACTCCTGGGCATATACCCGGAGAAAACCATAATCTGAAAAGATACATGCACCCCAATGTTCACTGCAGCACTATTTACAATAGCCAGGACATGGAAGCCACCTAAATGTCCGCTGACAGAGGAATGGATAAAGAAGATGTGGTACATATATACAATGGAATATTACTCAGCCATAAAAAAGAATAAAATAATGCCATTTGCAGTGACATGGGTGTACCTAGAGAGTGTCACGCTGAATGAAGTAAGTTAGAGAAAGACAAATATATGATATCACTTATATTTGGAATCTAAAAAAATGGTACAAATGAACCTATTTACAGAACAGAAATAGAGTCACAGATGTAGAAACAAACTTACGGTTATCAAGGGGGAAAAGTAGAGGTGAGGGATAAATTGGGAGACTGGGATTGACATATATAAACTACTATGTATAAAATAGATAACTAATAAGAACCTGCTGTATAATACAGGGAACTCTACTCAATACTCTGTAATGACCTATATGGGAACAGAATCTAGAAGAGTGACAACAAAGACCCAACGCAGCCAAAAATAAATAAATTAATTAATTAATTAAAAGAGTGAATATATGTATAACTGATGCGCTTTGCTGTACAGCAGAAACTAACACAACATTGTAAATCAACTATACTCCAATAAAAATTAATTTTTAAAAAAAGGAAAGCAATATGTTAGATCAGGGGTCCCCAACCTCCAGGCCACGGACAAGTAATGGGCAGCAGCCTGTTAAGAACCGGGCTACACAGAAGGAGACGAGCAGTGGGTGAGCAAGTGAAATGTCATCTGCTGCTCCCCAACACTCACGTTACCACCTGAACCAACCCCACCCCCGTGTGTCCGAGGAAAAACAGCAGTCCCTGGTGCCAGAAAGGTTGGGGAATGCTGTGTTAGATGTCAGAAGGAACTTAGATTTAAATATGAAGTCTTTGCCCTAAAGGAAGTTAAAAGAAGATAATCTACTCAACAAATTAACTGAGCACCTACCAAGTGCCAGCCTTCATGGATTTTATATTGATAGTACTGTGGAGAAGAGAAAGATTAAATAATTATAGTAGTAATAAATGGTAAAAAGGGAATTATAGGTGGCACTGGATTTTTTAACAGAAGACCTAATCAAGGCTTTCCTGAGATATTTATGCCCAGACAAGGATGAGTGGAAGTAATCACTTGTGGAAGCCACAGAAAGTACTGGAACTGGTAAGTAACCTGGTAAGATTAGTGCTTTAACAAAATCACTCTGGCCATTGTGGTGGGGAATGAACACAGTTGGGGAGATAAGTTAGGAAAGAAAAAAATGCAGAGATTTGCAAGAAAGTCACAAGTTACTGGGGGCATAAAACATATATTTAAGTACCAATCATGATAATGATGATGATAGCCACCATCCACTGAGCGCTAACTTTGCATTAGCACCTATTCTAAGTACAACCATATATTATTTCACATTTAAAAAATGGGAAAAACTAAACCTTGGAAAAAAACAAATAACTTGTCTAAGCTCATAGAGAAAGTAACAGAGCCAATTTTCAGACTCATGACCATCTGACTCCAAAGTATCATTCTATTAAAAGTTCTGTAGAAGTAATAGAACTTCTGGGGTCATTTTTCCACTTGGAGACACATAAAACTCAATACCAAAACTCAAACCAGTGTTCCTGCTGTCAATCATCTCCAAATTAGCTTCCCCCACTTGACATTTCCATTTTATTAACTCTATTTTTCTGCCTTAAAACTTCATTATTAACTAAAATTACAAAGGTTGATGACAGCAAGTATTAACAAGGATGTGGAACAATTCAAACTCTCCTACATGCTGGTGCAAAATGATACACCCACTCTGGAAAACAATTTGGCAGTTTCTTATAAAGTAAAACGCACACTTATATGACCTAACAATCCCTCTCTTAATATTTCCTCAAGAGAAATGAAGACATATGTTCACATACACACTTGTGTTCCAATGTTAGAGCAGCTTTACTCTTAGCACCCACAAACTGGAAACCACCCAGTGCCCATCACCCAGTAAGTGGATACACAGACTGTGGTACATCCATACGCTATGCAGCAATAAAAAGGAAGGAACCACTGATAACATGCAAAACATGGATGCACTTCAAAAGCATTATAATAAGTGAAAGAAGCCATGTACAAAAGACTACAAGATTCCATTTATAGGAAACTCTAGAAAAAGAAAAAACAAAACCCAAAAATCTATAGAAACAGGAAGTAGATCAGAGGTTGCCAGGAGCCAGGGCTGGAGGGGAGAGGATTATCTGTAGAGAGATAAAAGGGAACTTTCTGGGGTGATAAAATTTTTCTATATCATAATTGTGGTAGTGGGTACAGGACTTTGTATATGTTCCAAAATACACCAAATTATATACTTGAATGAACTGTATTTATTTATACTTCAATAATGATGATTTTTAAAAACGCTTATTATTTCTACTTCAACTCTCTCTCCCCACAAACCTTTGTTCATATGATTATTCACATCGACAGCTTTCTCTCTATTCTAATTGCTGTTGCTTATAATCCTGGCCACTGTTTTTCACTTAAATGTAATGAATGCCTTAATTAGCTTCTCCTTCCTCATACTGATTCTCAATTCATCCTGCCTAATATCATCTAATATTTCTCTGATTCCCTTGCTCAAAATGCTTCAGAAGCATCTTACCTATTACAAAATATATCCAAAACCCTTAATAAGGCAGTAATTAAATGCCTTCTACATGTTGGCTCAAACCATCATTCCAACTTTTTTCTTAGGATTTTCTGACTTGAACACTTCAATCCATTCAGTTTATAGATCCACTCTCCTCCCAAACACACTTGCTTATCTTTCCTCATGCTTCCCCCTTATTGGGAATAATCTCTTATTCCTCTCTGAATTTTCCCACCCTTTACTGCTCAGCCCAAGTTTTGGGTTTGCTTTTCTAAATTATTTATTTATTTATTTATTTATTTATTTATTGATTGATTGATTGATTGATTGATTGATTGCTGCATTGGGTCTTCATTGCTGCGCCCGGGCTTTCCCTAGTTGCGGCGTGCGGGGGCTACTCTTCGATGAGGTGCGTGGGCTTCTCATTGCAGTGCCTTCTCTTGTTGGGGAGCATGGGTTCTAGGTGGGTAGGCTCCAGTAGTTGTGGCACACGGGCTCAGTAGTTGTGGCGCACAGGCTTAGTTGCTCCGTGGCTTGTGGGATCTTCACAGACCAGGGCTCGAACCCGTGACCCCTGCATTGGCAGGCGGATTCTTAACCACTGCGCCACCAAGAAAGCCTCAGCCCAAGTTTTAAACCTTTTCTCCTAGATGTTTTCTACTCAAAATCACAATGATCTTTTTCTGCTCTCCTAACGTATTTTTTGTCTAGGCACAACTAGCTGCCTAAAAAAGATTTACCTAGGGAAAACTAGAAAAACAAATAGGTTCTGTCTTAATGGGCCCAACAAGACATATGCAGAAGTCCAAATAACTTATGCGTAAGTAGACAAATTTAGGAACATTTAACTCTAGTCAAGGCTACCAGTAGTTACCACAGGAAAAGATAGCAGTTATTAATAGTTCTGAGTCCATATCTAATATATGCAATAAAATGGTTAAATAAGTAAATGTGACTCTTGTCAAAGACAGTAACCAAAATGGCTAATGCTTTTCCTTAACTATAATAGTATTAATCTGACTAAAATGGCTCTCCAAATAGGATCTTAGAAGTATGAGCTTTCCCAAGCATCATATCAATTAAAGCATCATAACAATGATAAAGGTATAAATTATACATACTATGACAAATCTATGCAATATTAACGGCCATTTTAAAACAGTGTGGTAGAAGAACATTTAATAATATAGAAGGCAACAAAAGCAGTTTATCAGATGTTATGTATAGTTCAGGCTATTCACAGAAAAGGTAATACTGATGTTCACTAAGCATCTGAAAGTGTTCAACCTAACTGGTAATCATGGAGACAACATTAAAATAACAAGATACTGCTTTTTCAACTATCATACAAATAGTAGGATCTCATTTAAGAAAAACACAACAATATACATCTATAGCTATATATTATATATATAATGCTCAAAGAATTGTAACACGTAGATAACCATGACCATTACCAGTGTGGAAGGGATAAAACTGGAGGCAGTTGGTGAAGGAAGACTTTGGCTTAATATGTATATTTGAATTTGTTTTTAATAACTGGAATGTGTTCATGTAATACTCAAGTGATTAAAAAAGTGCAAGAGAGGACATACATAAGCTCATATGCATTTTTAAAAGCCCTAAAAGGGTACACATCAAACTATTAATAGTGGTTATGCCTGGAAGTGGGCTTAGAGATGATTAGCTGATTTTTATTTTCCTCTCTATGTTTATCTGTATTTATATATTCTTTTATAGTGAAAAAAATCTTTGAACTCTGTAAATGCTTACATATACATAGATCTCTTGGGCAAGAAACTCAGCGATTATTTCTGAGAAGGGAGCTGATTAGCTGGGAGTCAGGGGTAGGAGGTAGATTTACTTTTCATTATATTACCTTTTGCATCTTTCAAATTTTTATTAAGTGCATGTATTACCCATTCAAGGAATTTTATTTTCTTAGGTCTGGACCATCAAATGTTCAATATCATTTACTGTTTGACTCCTTATACGGTTCTGCTTCCCAGGCCCACCCACCGCAGGGAAAGAGTTCTGGATAAACTATATGCGACACACCCATGCCCACGGTGGTTCTTTCTTAAATCCCTCTCCACTAGCCAGGGTTACATTGTCTCTGCTCTACCAAATACTGCCTTCTTTCTGCCAAAGCATTACTGTTGGCACACCCCAGTTCCCTCCTGCATCACAGAGGCCAACAGAGTACAGTTTTTCTGGCCTCGGTTTACTTTTCTTCACCTTCTGGCCTTACTGGAAAAACTCCAAGTCCCCGGCCTGCCTTCTGCCCTACCTTCCTTTTTCTATTCTCCAGTTTACAATTCTCTAGTTCCCCAATTATGCTGAAATCCACTGATACGCAAATGATATAAAGTGGAGCCAAACTTTTGACAGTTGCCAAAAAGGCACAAACCAGTTAATCCACAAAAAAAAAAAAATTTTTTTTTGGCCGCACCATGCAGCTTGCAGGATCTCAGTTCCCCAAGCAGGGACTGAACCTGGGACCACAGCAGTGAAAGCCAGGAATCCTAACCGCTAGGCAACCAGGGAACTCCTTTTTTTTTTTTAAATCCACAAATATTAAAATTCACCTAAAGGAACTCAAGACAGATTGGCAAAGGACTATATTATCATGTCTTCCCTACTGGGCCTATGTTGAGCTGCTGTCTTTTTCAGCATCTGTGGCAAAAATACACTCTGCAGTAGCATCGAAGTCTGACTTGATAAATTCTCTGGCCTCCTCCAGTTGCTGATGTTACAGTTTACACAATAAATGCATCTTATAAAAATACAAATTTTATTTTCCAAATTTAAAAAACCCTTGAGGGCTTCCCTGGTGGCGCAGTGGTTGCGAGTCTGCTTGCTGATGCAGGGGATGCGGGTTCGTGCCCCGGTCCAGGAGGAGCAGCTGGGCCCGTGAGCCATGGCCGCTGAGCCTGCGCATCCGGAGCCTGTGCTCCGCAACGGGAGAGGCCACAACAGT
>NC_041218.1:14908962-14914636 GCF_002837175.3 Physeter macrocephalus
GAGAGGCCACAACGGTGAGAGGCCCGCGTACCGCAAAAAAAACAAACAAACAAACAAAAAAAAAAACCTTGACTTTTGCTACATCTAAGATGAAGAAACCCCATTTAAATCTACTCCCCTCGGGCACTAGTTCATACACTATGACTCAGAAAAAAACTAGCTTACTGAGTCATTAGTACCTGCTTAACCTGATAATCAGTGTTTCAAGCCAATGAAGTCCGATTACACTGTAACACTAAAATGGAAAACAAACAACAAGTGTTCTTAGTACAGGACCCCCTATTGCCTTCAGGTAATAAGAAACCTAACTAATAACCAGCTTTCACTGATCACCTATGGAAGACAGAAGAATCACAACACTGCTAAGACTCTAGGTCTGATAACTGAGAAGAAAATATCTGCTGGTCACAAAGCTTCCTATTTGTTCCAGCCCTGTCACAACCTTATCTTCTACCTTTACTAATTTTCTTAACCTACCAATAGAAAAGGGTAGAGATTTAAGTCAGTGGAAAGATAGTCAGGAGCTGACTTAACAGCACAGAAATACTATACACAGATTTCTATAATCACCACTCATGGATACAGAACCTTCTTCCCAAATACCCTAAAACTGCTGATTCTCAACTGTTCCTAAAGGATTGAAGGAAGATGAAGAGAATTTATTTAGCTCAACGAGGCCAAGGACTTAGAAGGGCATGTCATCATGGCAAGCAATTACAAATGATAACTGCACTAAAGAAACAATTATTTGAGTGGAGAAGTCTCCCTTGCCCTTTAAAAAAATCACACCCCTCAGACTGCTTTGAAAGGTTACTATTTCACATTTTTATTGTATTTGTAGTACTACACTATCACTGGTCAACAGAACCTAAATACACTGGTATTTGTGCTTTGTAAGTAGAATTTATTTTGTGGTGGTATTAACAAGTTGACCCAAACTGCTTTACCCAAAGCCCTACCAAGTTGATCCTTAGAGACCAGACCTAACATAATGCTCAAACAAAGAGAGGAAAACCAGCCCAGGAAGTTCCCAAGGAAGCTCTACTGCCTCAGCAAGTGTGGATGATCATCTAATAATATGAATAACAGAATTCTTAAAATTTCCAGACAGGGTGCATAAATACTTTCTAACATCCACTAATATCAGTCTCATATTTGAGGACACTTTTCAAACAATTCATAATTATTTTCAGTATAAAAATATTTTTCCTGGGCTTCCCTGGTGGCGCAGTGGTTGAGAGTCCGCCTGCCGATGCAGGGGACACGGGTTCGTGCCCCGGTCCGGGAAGATCCCACATGCCGCGGAGCGGCTGGGCCCGTGAGCCATGGCTGCTGAGCATGCGCGTCCGGAGCCTGTGCTCCGCAACGGGAGAGGCCACAACAGTGAGAGGCCCGCCTACCGCAAAAAAAAAAAAAAAAAAAATTTTTCCTTTCCACTCAGTTGAGTAGTATATACCGTGAAGAAGCCAATTTCACTGGAAATTATACAGTTATTCCAAGATATTGCCATCCTTTAAAACGTAACTGGACAAAATCAGTTTTAAAAGCCATACCAAAAGAAAATCAAGACTTTTTATAAATATACTTTTTTTTAATTAAAAACAGTGTTAACTCTATTTCATCAAATGCCTTATTTGTAAAACTGCTCAAAATGACTTTTAAACCATCAAATCTACCCTTATCCTCCCTTTTATTTATTTATTATTATTATTTTTTTGGCTGGGTTGGGTCTTCATTGCTGTGTGCGGCCTTTCTCTAGTTGCGGCAAGCGGGGGCTACTCTTCGTTGCGATGCGTGGACTTCTCATTGCGGTGGCTTCTCTTGTTGCAGAACACGGGCTCTAGGCACACGGGCTTCAGTAACTGCGGCACGCGGGCTCAGTAGTTGTGGCGCACGGGCTTAGCTGCTCCACAGCATGTGGGATCTTCCCGGACCAGGGATCAAACCCGTGTCCCCTGCATTCTTAACCACTGCACCACCAGGAAAGTCCCTATCCTCCCTTTTAAAATAAATATGAAGCTACTTAGGGCTCTGAGAGTCCAAAATCACAAAGAATTAAGCATCAAAGGTGGTACTATCAAAGGTGGTATTCAAAGTCTATGTGGTATAGGGCTTCCCTGGTGGCTCAGTGGTTGAGAATCTGCCTGCTAATGCAGGGGACACGGGTTTGAGCCCCGGTCTGGGAAGATCCCACATACCGCGGAGCAACTAGGCCCGTGAGCCACAACTACTGAGCCTGCGCATCCGGAGCCTGTGCTCTGCAACAAGAGAGACTGCGATAGTGAGTGGCCCCCGCTTGCCACAACTAGTGAAAGCCCTCGCACAGAAACGAAGACCCAACACAGTCAAAAATAAAAATAAATAAATAAATTAATTAAAAAACAACAAAAAACAAAGTCTATGTGGTATAGTAAGCAGATTTTAAAGTCATAACGTGATTTTATAAATGCTAATAAATGCCTGGCAGAAATACATGTCTTCCTGTTTAGGGAGTCATTCAGATTCAAACAGTATTAACTGCGATGTATCAGGTATTGTGTTAAGCACTTTCATTTAGATTATTGAATTTATATCCAATTCTAGGATAACATGATCTTCCAAGATGGCTGGGGTAACAGAGTGCGAAAAATCACTAAAACAAATCTGCCAACCACCATGGGCTATCCTATGCCCTAGAAGGCTTAGAGAACAAGTCTACACCCATGAAACCAAACCTCATTCCCTGACCTACAGTATACATGGCCTCGGAAAAAACATACACAACCTAGAAACCATCTAAAAACTGAACTGGAAAGTGGGATATTTAGTCTCCACATTTGGAGCCTTAAAACTGGGAATGAGGAAAGTCACAGGGGCCTCTTTAAACTGTATCCTGCTTCCTTCCTACAGTAACCAACAAGACAAATGTCAAATGTCAAAACTCGGACTTAGCTATTTATTAAGATTTATGTACAACAACCAATTTAATACACTCTAGGTAAAAGTAAGTGATGAATGCTTATACTGCTCTGTTCCCAAAAGAACATTTAGCAGCTGATGCTGAATACACAGTGTCACATTACCTGAAGAGTAACATAACAGGAAATATGACATACACAATAAAAATAGGACAGAATGGGGGAAAAAACACAAACCAACCATTCAACACAGGGTTCTATACTCCCCATAATTTCTGCTATCACCAAAGTTGTCTCAATCCTTCTTCCACAAGCAACTGCTGCAGGATAAGGCACATCCTATACTCCACAAGTAGCCTTCCCTTCTCCCTCAGGTGGCCGCTTGCTCCCCTCACTCAACTCCTCTCCAGCACAAGCAACAGCTAGACATACTAAAGACCACAAAAAGCCCATAAACTTGCCTCTCAGGCCTTTCAGCAAAACACAGAATTTATCACTAACATCACTCTTGGACGCAGCCACATCTCAATGCATCCTATGTTTTTTTTTTTTGAAAACTATACATATAAGATTTATTTTATACTTTCCACCTCCTTGGTCATTGGACCTGTTATACATTTGTCAATTTTCTGAGATCAAGTTGCATCCCATTTTTCTCCATATCTGGAAACCCCGAATTGATTTTAACTTGCTCCATTCTCTGAAACTTCGTACAAATGCATGCTCCTCCACAATGGAAATGGTACACGCTCCCACATGTACCACCAACCACTCTGCTCGCAGAAGAGAAAGGGAAGAATGCAAAAGTAGATGAACTGATGAGTTAAATATATTAGGAAAAAAATAGTGAAGCAAGTACACAAAGGTCTCAAACAAAAGCTTGAGAGCCGAATCTGACCCATAGATGGACATTTTGTTTGGCCCAGTAGGTGTTTTAGTTAGAAGCCCACATTTAAAAGTAAGAGATAGGGGCTTCCCTGGTGAGCCTGAGCTCCGCAACGGGAGAGGCCGCAGCGGAGGGAGGCCCGCATACCACCAAAAATAAATAAATAAATAAAAGTAAGAGATAATCAGATTTCCCTGGTGGCGCGGTGGTTAAGAATCCACCTGCCAATGCAGGGGACACGGGTTCGAGCCCTGGTCTGGGAAAATTCCACATGCCACAGAGCAACTAAGCCCGTGCGCCACAACTACTGAGCCTGCGCTCTAGCGTCCATGAGCCACAACTACTGAAGCCCGTGCGACTAGAGCCCATGCTCCGCAACAAGAGAAGCCCGTGCACCGCAACGAAGAGTAGCCCCGGCTCGCCGCAACTAGAGAAAGCCCACACGCAGCAACAAAGACCCAATGCAGCCAAAAATAAATAAATAAATTTATTTTTTTTTAAAAGTAAGAAATAACAGAGTAAAATCCAGATTTCAGCCTTCTTTTGAGAAGTGGAACGATCTGGCAACCCTAAGCCCAAATTCTATTTTTTTTTCAAAGTAAGAAATAACAGAGTAAAATCCAGATTTCAGCCTTCTTTTGAGAAGTGGAACGATCTGGCAACCCTAAGCCCAAATTCCTACAAAGTAACAAAGGCTGGAACTGAGTAGCAATGTCCCCTTTAGACAGAGCACGTGCTGTCCCCTGTATGGAGCAATCCCCCACCTTTATTGTCCACCTGGCTTGCTTCACTGATTAATCAGGGGAAACTGGGGACATCTGAATTTGCTACTCCTGAATTTCAGGCACTAAAGTAACTAAAGGACAGTAAACAATAGGTCAGTAAATATCTTCATTTGTTGCTCAACAGTGATCTTTTGTGAGAGCCTAGGATTGGACAAGGTATCTTCTCCCAGGTGACTTCTGGTTGATGATTTTCTTTTTTTTCTTTTCTTTTTTTGGCTGCGCACAGGCTTTCTCTATAGTTGCGGCGAGCAGGGGCTACTCTTCATTGTGGTGCACGGGCTTCTCATTGCAGTGGCTTCTCTTGTGGAGCACCGGCTCTAGGCGCGTGGGCTTCAGTAGCTGTGGCACGTGGGCTTAGTTGCTCCACAGCATGTGGGACCTTCTGAGACCAGGGCTCGAACCCATGTCCCCTGCATTGGCAGGTGGATTCCTAACCACTGTGCCACCACGGAAGTCCCAGCTGATGATTTTCTTAAAGGGCTCCACAATAGTTAAGAAGAATATGTAAAAAGTGACTGGAGGATGAAAAATAAAGGCCACTTGGAATAGAACGCCTGAACTAAAAGATCAAAATCAGTGGGGTCATCAATTAAAAGAGGTTAAAACCACATAGATGTTTACATAAAAAGAATTTATGACAAGTAAAGAATAAGAGCAATTCTCTATAAGAATGATATGTTTTAATTTCTGTTTTATGCAATGAAGTAATTCACTGCATTGGTCTAGCCCTCAGGGTAATCAAGAGGCCAGGTTAATATATCTGCCCAGGCTTCGCTGGTGGCACAGTGGTTAAGAATCTGCCTGCCAATGCAGGGGACATGGGTTCGATTCCTGGTCCAGGAATATCCCACATGCCGCAGAGCAACAAAGCCCGTGAGCCACAACTACTGAGCCTGCGCTCTAGAGCCCGTGAGCCACAACTACTGAGCCCGTGTGCCACAACTACTGAAGCCCACATGCCTAGAGCCCACGCTCCACAACAAGAGAAGCCACGGCAACGAGAAGTCCCTGCACCGCAATGAAGACTAGCCCCTGCTCACCACAACTAGAGAAGGCCCACGCGCAGCAACGAAGACCCAACGCAGCCAAAAATAAATAAATAAATT
>NC_041218.1:14914675-14928495 GCF_002837175.3 Physeter macrocephalus
AGCCAAAAATAAATAAATAAATTTAAAAAAAATATATACACACACACACACACACACACACACACACACACACACACACACACACACACACACACACATATCTGGCTGCCTGGAAGGGAGAGAACAATATTAGGTGTTTTAATGTCTGTTCTTTTGCAAAATTAATCAGTTACTTGCTACTTCCTTAAATAAATTATTTTTCAGAAAAGAAAAAAAGAATGATATGTTTAAGTGAATGAACAGCATTTCACATTTAGTTAGCACTTTAAATATTTCAAACACTAATAATCTATTTTTCATCTTATTTTGACAAAACTCTTGTGCTATAAAGTTGACTAAGCAGACCTTATTTTCCCCTCACACATACTAAAGCATAAAAAAGTCAAGAGCCTTCACTAAGGTCACCTAGCTAGTTATGGCAAAGAGAGGATCAGAATCTAGCTGCATTAACTCATAATCCTGGGCTCCTTCCACTACAATATATTGCTGCTGCCACATCTCATCCATTGCTAGCCTACAAAGGGTAGAAAGGAGGTTGAAAGTATCCATTCAAGTCTCCAAAATTCCTTCCAATTTCAAGAATGGGACTTCTACTCACTTTCAGGTCCCCAAAGGAGAGTCATTCATTTCCACAGGCCACTGCTTGGCCCTGAATTTGTGTGTCATATGTATGTTTTGTCTTCCCAATGATTTTGAAAGTTTCTCCAAGAGGCGGCAAATACCATGTCTCTTTGTATGTCCAACAAAAATGCTCAAATATTATTTATATACAAAATTTAACAAATAACTCCATCTCTCATTCCAAGAAACAAAAGGCTAGAAGTAACCTTAAGCGATTTTCAGAAATAATAACAAGGACATCCAAGTTATATTATGAAGGGAAAAAAAGTAAGAAGAAAAGGTAGCTAGGGATACAAGTTTTATCTGTGTTTTATAAACCTCAAAGAACTAAGTCATCTTTTTGTCATCTGCAAAAAAAGAAATCTAACTTTGGTGGGTTAATATTTTGCAAATATCTAAAAGATTTTCTTTTACTTAAAATATAAATATATACATAGTGTTTGTATAAATAAATATACAACATATATGTATAAATATACATATAGACATCTGCATATGATATGCCTGAACACCAATAAAAATCTTTGTTGTTTAAGAGTGATCTTTGGTGAAGCCTAGAGCCTAGAGTTGGCAAGATATCTTCTCCCAGGTCACTTTTAGCCTGATGGTTTTCTTAAAACGGTCCAAATAATTTGTTATAATATGCATATTTAACATTCACAGATATAATATTCATGGCATGCTTTTAGGTTTATGCACGTAAAGCCTTCATGAGGTAGGACATTTTAAATCTCTACTTAGAATGGAAATAAGAGAGTCAGCAGCCAAAATAAAAATCTAGAGAAGAAATACAGCCCATTAATTTGGATTATAACAAGAGTAACATTTTATCCCTGCACAATGACAGTGCTTGGATATATCCCAGTTATTTGAAACAATTTTACACATCCACCAACTTCTTCAGAACACTGGTTTTTCTATGCCAAGAACTATCCAAAAGCTTCCCAATAAGATTTAATGCTAACTGTGAGGTACATTACTTACAGGATATGCTAGGAATTTTCCACTTGCAAAGGGCAATCTAATCCTTGGTGTTATAACCCATGGGGAAAAAAGGCACTCTAATATAGTGTTGGAGGGAGAAGAAACTGGTAATTTGATAATACTGTATATACCAAAACTATAAATGCATAAATCTTTTGACCTAAAAATTCCCCATCTAGGAATCTGTTCTGAAGATAAACTTGAAAATGTGTGAACTGGCATGCTACTAAGTAACTTACTGCAGCACTATTAGAAAGGTAAATTTTTGGAAACAACTGAAATTATGTGGGGACTAGTTAAATAAATGGTGATATGTCCATACAATGGAATACCATGTAGCCTTAAAAATGAGAGAGAGAAAGCTCTCTTTGTCCTGATATGAAAAAAATCTCCAAGATACAGTAAATGAAAAAAGCAAAGAGCAGAACCATGTAATGCATTCTGTAACATGTGTAAAAACAGGTGTGGGGTAGGGGGAGAAATAATGTATATAGAGAGATACACATAAAATATCTCTGGAAGGACACCCAAGAATATTACTTGCCTCTAGGAAGTGAAATTAGGTGGGTGGACAGTAGAACAAAAGGAAGATTTTTCACTCTATATGTTTTTTCATTTTTGAATTTGAACCATGTAAATGTACTATCTGGTTAAAACATTAAATTTAACCAATGTATTAATCTGTATAAAAAGTATAGACAGTTATTTCAGGATTTATAATCTGAGAACACTGTATTATAATTAACACTACAAATGTAACAACTTTGACTATTCCTTCCATGGAAACACCCATTAGTCCACCCCTAAAGATGTTATACAGCCACAGAATACAGAGCCAGAAGGGGCTGTGAAAAACCTGAACATCTTAATTTACAGATAAGAAAACTACGGTCCAAAGAGGTTAAATAACCACACCAATGGACACAACTAGTAGCTGGCAAAGTATGGCCTAGAATCTGACCCACATTTCAAAATATTCTCATGTATTTTCTCCATCCCCAAACTGTTTCTTCATTACCACAAAGAGCCAACAAGTGTCCACCAAGACCGTAGCTGCATTTTGAAGATAACATGAATGACAGAGCTAGTGTGAGCTGATATCCTATCTCTGTGAGATACTTTTCAATGCTCACAGGGGAACCACAAAGGGTAAGGTCTTGCTTCTCCTGGGTCATGTTTTAGCAAAGAAACAAAGGGTAGTTAAAGCCATAAGATAAAAATGGGGAGGGGATGGGGGGATCTTCCGATAAAGTCAACTATACTAGAAAAATTGAGAATAACATTAAGCAACTTTACAATCAAGTAATTCAAATTTATTTTTATATTAAAACAAACACCAATCTACTGTGGCAAAGAATATAAAATGCACATCAATTTTAAGGTAGACAAGATACTTATATGAAATTTCATGCTGCTTCTGACTGATCCTGAACCCAGTGGCCTAGAAGTACACACATGCATTCTCTTCTTAAACTCTTAAGAGGCAGGAAGGCTTGAGAACTACTACACCAAAGGAATTAAAATAGTGTTCTCAATGGCAGTGGAAAGAGCAAAGGATTGGAGCTAGACAGACCTGGATATGCAGCCTCATTCTTGCCATTGTGTGACCTTGGATCAGTTATTCAACCTTAAGCTCAGAGCCTGTTTCTTCATCTGTAAAATGTGGTCCACATTACTTACCTTGGAGTGTTGTTATAGGATTGGAGATAATGATGATAAGCAAACTGCCTGAACTCTAGAAGGAATACAATAAATGATAGCTACTATTACAGCCATCACAAACCTATCAGAATCTTTATAGGACCATCTAACCATTTATTGGGGTTCAATCTGTTAGAAGAAGATAATGTGAGCAATGGATGCTATCAGCCCTCCCAAACTGTCACAGAAAAAAAAAAATAGGCCAACAGGATAAAATTACCTACGTGAAAACTTTATTATACTCACATATTTCATTTCAAACTTCTTAGCCAACATTTCCACTTCTTGCCTCTCTTGATGATCATCATTGAACGGGTCTTCCATGTAAACGGGCTTCTTCTGCTTCAAAGTGAATGGTAAAAGAAATAGAAGTATTAGTATTACTTCAACCAGAGTTGAACATATCTAAATTTAAAACATGAGTCAATTTTTCCAAATGTTAACAAATAAGTTAGAAGCATTAAAACGTAACTAAAAAGGGACTTCCCTGGTGGCACAGTGGTTAAGAATCCACCTGCCAATGCAGGAGACATGGGTTCGAGCCCTGGTCCAGGAAGATTCCACATGCTGTGGAGCAACTAAGCCCAGGCACCACTACTACTGAGCCTGTATGCCACAACTACTGAAGCCCCCACGCCTAGATCCCATGCTCTGCAACAAGAGAAGCCACTGCAATGAGAAGCCCGTGCACCGCAATGAAGACCCAACACAGCCAAAGATAAATAAATAAATTGCACCGCAATGAAGACCCACCCAACACAGCCAAAGATAAATAAATAAATTTAAAAAAAAATTTTTAAATAAAATCGTCACTAAAAAGGAAACTAATACAACACTGTAATTTAACTACACTTCATTTAAAAAATTAAAATTTTTTAAAATTAGAAAACAAAAATTTCAAAAGTAAAAAAAAAAGGAACTAGAATGAAATGTTGGTTTATAGCAAAAATATTTGCAGTTTTAATGAACTCTTACACATTCTAAAGTTTTTTGGTGGTTAAGAACTTAACAATTCAAACTGTCTTCACCCACAAAATGATCTACGGTTACCCCATCCAAAATAAAAAGGCCAAAGAAACCCAAGAAAATTAGGTAAACATGAAAATCCCACCTATAACTCTAGTTTGAGATCTTCCCAACAAAGATTAACCACTTTGGTCAGACAATGCTTCTAAAAGGTTATTGGAATCTAGGTTATTACAATCAACATTTAATCATCTGCCCTGAGTTGGCACTGGAGTATCTGTAGCTGCTACAGCTTTTTGCTGAGGCCTAGCATTGACAACCTCTGTATCACCTACATCCTGTCAATGAATATCCATTCAGAAAATACATCCGACTTGTAAACAAAGCTCAGAAGTTCAATAGCTACAAACAAATTATATTATCATAGCTTCTTTCTAGCAAGGAGAGTGAAAATCTACTATAATGCATGGTTTAAAACACACACACAAGGGCTCCCCTGGTGGCAAAGTGGTTAAGAATCCGCCTGCCAATGCAGGGGACATGGGTTCAAGCCCTGGTCTGGGAAGATCCCACATGCCGTGGAGCAACTAAGCCCATGCGCCACAGCTCCTGAGCCTGCGCTCTAAAGCCCGCGAGCCACAACTACTGAGCCTGTGTGCCACAACTACTGAAGCCCGTGCACCTAGAGCCCGTGCTCCACAACAAGAGAAGCCACCGCAATGAGAAGCCCACGCACCGCAATGAAGAGTAGCCCCTGCTCGCCGCAACTAAAGACCGTGCACTGCAACGAAGACCCAATGCAGTCAAAAATAAAGAAAGAAAATAAATACATTTATAAAAAATAAATTAAAAAACAAACACACACACACACACACACACACACTCAGAGCTAGGATCCCACATTTACCATCTATTGACCAAAACAAACAAAAACATACATCACATCCTTTACTATTTTCACAGACACATTTCATAGATATATACACACACATATATACATTTCAATATACAGAAAAACCCAAAATGAGCTACATGTGGATAAAAATGCTATTTTTATCTAATTATGAACAAATAAGAAGTTCATTAAAAAAAAAGGCTAGATGCTATTACTGATGTAGCATCTTCAAGCAGTAATTAAAAATGAAAATATATCACAGCTGAAATATTAGATACAGATTTGCCCTGAAGGGCAAGAAAAAAATGCAGAAGGGATGAAGATTTGCACAGTTTGAAACTGAGATACATGATCCTGGCTATTAAGGCTGAGACATGATTAATCTAAAAATATGACAGAAAAATATGGACATAATGAATACAAAACAATTCATAATACCTAGGGCATTAGAATTAAAGGATACATCCTTAAAGCTTAAAGGAATTTTTGAATCAATTTTTTAAATTATCTATTATAATAAGTAATACATTTATAGAATCCTTTATCCCAATAGGAGTTACCAATGGAAAATATAAATATGACCTGAAAGGAAACAAACTAGCAGAAATAGACTGGTGATGAAATAAGAAGTACTAGGCATATTCAGGGAATAGCCTTAACTTGAGACTAAAGTTAAGGAGAGTAAACAACCACCATGACTTGCTTGCCATTATAAACAGTTTCCTTCATGTCAGTATGAAGTCCAAATACTAGGTCTTACTACTGGTCTGACCCATTTTATATGTGCAAATATAAACACATGAATATATATTTTTAATAAGAATCACCTTATACACCAATCTGAACTATTTTACGTAGACTTTATATAGGCAGCAAAAGTAAATCTCTTATTTACCCTTGCTAGTCTATAAAAATAAACTTAAGAAAACTGAGTCACCTTTCTTTCACAGTTAAGAAATAACGCCTATTCACAATCAAGGCTCTAAGTAAGCTTTACATTTTTCAGGTGAAAAGATATGACAATTAGTAAATACCAAAATTACCAACCACCCACAGGAAAAACTGACCCAATGATTCTGTCTCTTGATGTTAGCTCATTAACATTATTTTCAAGAGAGCTTTCATATATGTAATCCGAAATGAAATACGCAGTATGACAAGCAATGGAATATCATAGAATTCTCTGGTAACAATATAATCACATTAACACTATAATCATTTATTTTCCTTTTTATACTGAATGTTCAATTAATCATGTTTATAGGAAGATGTTTTCTGGTTAAGTGATTTTCTGGTTTACTAAGAGTTAAAAAAGAAATTCTTGTGTATCAATTCCCCTTAGCCAGAAATGGTGAACAAATTAATCTTTCAGGATAGAGATGACTGCAATGTCTCAGCCTCAATCAAGGATCAATACTCTACAGATAACAAGGTTAAGGGTTTAGCTAACCTGTGTCCTACAACCTAGACGAGGTTTTGTTTTCCGTATTTTGCCAACACACACTCATTTAATCGTGTTTTTCCGTATTAATAAGAAGTTTAGAAAAATTTCTAACTGCATTCGGTTAATTGGGGTTTTACTGTTCATTTCGTATTTACGAAGCGGGATGATTTAAATTCACCCTAGTACAGATGGTATTCACATGTAACAGATTTTTTTATACTTACACCTATCAAGTAAAATCTTACTGGGTGATAGATGGCTATTTCAAAATTTTAGAAACTTTTCTTCTTTTAATTTTACAAGATCTCTTTTCCTCCCCTTTCTACTCTTACCCTGCTACATAGTATGTCGGTCAATTACAGTAACTTAAAATTAAAACTATTTTGAAAATATTACAACATCACTAAAAATAAACTGGACTCCTCCTGAGGGGAAGAAAAACCAAATTTGGGAATTACCACTTTGCAGATCAATTCTATTGCTTACATTTTGCTTTTTGATGGTTTCTCTTCCTAGGATTTCCTTTCATGGAAATGTGACAACTTCATTTAGAAAGGTGTTTTCTACACTTTCTTATGTAATAAATATGTTCACTGGGAGTAATCATAGGAAAATCTGGCAAATCTTTGTTGCAAAGGTACACTGTATAAGCAATGGATTTTTTGGTTCAGTGGAATATGACAAATGATATATGGCTGAATGAACAAGAAATCTGGACTAAAATACCCCAAATTGATAGTGTAAACAGAAAAATTAAACTGAATTATTCACCTTTCTCCTATTACATGAAACTATTAATTCTGATATTATCAAGTTATTACGATAGGGTATCAAAATTAACTTTATACTTATAATTAAAAGATACATATCTATTATTAGTTTATCACAGCAACAATATTACAGCATAAAGAGGGTCATAACAGAGGTCTGTGTATATCTACTATAACTCTCATTTCAGTTCATTTCGGCAGGACTTTCTAAATTTAAACTATATGAGTTAATTGTAAGAATTGTTTTACTAAGAATTGGTACTAGCATGGAAAAAAGTATTAATAAGATTACCTATGGGGCTTCCCTGGTGGCACAGTGGTTGAGAATCTGCCTGCTAATGCAGGGGACACGGGTTCGAGCCCTGGTCTGGGAGGATCCCACATGCCGCGGAGCAACTGGGCCCGAGAGCCACAACTACTGAGCCTGCGCGTCTGGAGCCTGTGCTCCGCAACAAGAGAGGCCGCGATAGTGAGAGGCCCGCGCACCGTGATGAAGAGTGGCCCCCGCTTGCCACAACTAGAGAAAGCCCTCGCACAGAAACAAAGACCCAACACAGCAAAAATAAATTAATAAACTCCTACCCCCAACATCAAAAAAAAAAGATTACATATGAGCACTTTGTACACCATCCTCCTTATTTGCAAAATGTGGATAGATGTGTCTGTCTCATGCAGCTCTGGTGGACTAAATTCCACAAGCCATGCGCCACACTTAGAACTGTGTCTAGCACACTGTAAGAAATCAGTAAATGTTAGCCATTATTATGTATTTTTCCCAAATATAATCACCTGTAACTTATGACGTAGATTAAGAAGTAAAACTGCAAGTCTACATAGATTAGAAGAGCAAACATAGTACAATTTTTTTGAAAAATGCTCCAATCCAGTATACGCAAAAATCTTTGGGGGAAAAAAATGGCATCACTTTATAAATGACGGGGCGCTAAAGTGAATCTAAAGCACAAAATGTTATGTGGAAATGACCAAAATGATCTCTATCCTTAACAATTCATTTTGGTTTGACCACACAGCAGTATTTGTAAATAATGATCAAAAGATTAGCTGGCCTTACAATAAACAAAATCTAGTGACCGTTGTTTAGTATGATATTTTTATTTATTAATTTTTTTTTTTTGCGGCATGCGGGCCCCTCACTGCCGTGGCCTCTCCCGTTGCGGAGCACAGGCCCAGCGGCCATGGCTCACGGGCCCAGCCGCTCCGCGGCATGTGGGATGCTCCCGGACCAGGGCACGAACCGGTGTCCCCCGCATCAGCAGGCGGGCTCCCAACCACTGGGCCACCAGGGAAGCCCTAATATGATATTTTTAAACTAAGTTATTCATTTCAACCATAAAGATAACTGAGGATGAAAATAAAACAAGTGATTTCTGGAGTCCATTAGACCTGTGCTAAAGCAAAACCTAATAAAGAGTATGGTCTCTAAACAACAGAGGAAACTGTTCTCTTATCATTGTTACTCTCCCATTTCCCTTTCTAGTTTACTTCTGAACATTACCAACCAACAACAATAAAAATTAGTTACCAACGAACCTTTCTCCTATCTCCATTGTTCACCAGTTCCACCAAAGGCATACCTATATATTTTCAATAAAGTTTTTAGAAATTCAAAGCTAAGTTTTTTTTCATCACTCTCCAAAAATTACAATGGCCAAGCGCAATATCCTCCAAGCAGGACCAATAAACTAATGATATGTACTCAAATAAGGATATGATGGTAGGCATCAAATACAACAAGAGACACCCTCCCATTCAATTATTGTATGAACACTAGAGAAAACAAAGCTAAAAAGGTTTACCAATATCAACACGAGAGAGAAAAATAAGGAACCAGATAACTAACCCACGTAACCTCCATTCCTAAAGTGGAATCCTTACTCTGAAAATGTTTAGATTACTTTTAAATCCCCTTTCAATTAAGATAAATACCCCACGCTCAGAAGCACATCTCAGCGCCCAGCACAACAGCGATGAAGGTAAGGATGATACTTGAAGGGGTTACACAATCTCTCTGCTTCAGACTGGGGGGCGTGTCCCCCAACTGGAGCTCCGCAAGCAAAACCCAACAACGCAACGTGCAGGGCCCCCAGATTTTTTGTGGGAAGGCGAGAGGAAACCTGAGGTTTCGAAAGGTGCAGAGGGAAGCCGGCTTGGAACAGCGTTTGGAGCGGGCGTGCGATGGCGGGGGGGGGGGGGGCGCGGTGGGAGGAGGGGGTTGGTGGAGCCGGGTGGGAGCCTCGGCCAACACTGGGGACCAGAGGAAAGCAGCACCAACCGCCCGTCCACCCGCTCGGCCCCTGCCCCCTCCAGCCACCCTCTGGGGCGACCCGAGACACGCAAGGTGGGCTTCGGAAGGTGCAAACCACTGGGGGAGGCGGACGGGTCCTGAGGCTCCCGGGGTCGGGGGGATGAGGGAGGGATCTTCTGTACCCGTTGTTCTCCGCACAGCAACAGCTCTGGGTAGCTGAACTCCACGCAGCTCTCGTCGGTGGGATCCTTGAGCACCAGCTCCAGGCGCACTGTCTCCTTCGGCGGCCTCTGCTGCGGCTCGGCCCGGGAAGCCGACTCCCGCGGCGGAGGCGACTGCAAGTGCAACTGCGGGAGCGGCGGCGGCGGCGGCGGCTCGGGCCTAGGGGGCTCGCGCTGCAGCGACATGGGCGGCTCAGCGCGGCTGACCTCGCGCTGGGGGAGCGGCTTCTCCCGCGGCGGGGGCTGCGCGTCCGACCGGGGGGCAACCTCCCGCGGGGCCGACTGCTCCGCGCGGGCCGGCTCGCGGTACGGCTGCGGCTCCAGTCGGGGGGGCTCGCGAGGGTAGTCGGGCTCGCGTTCGGCCCCCGGGAACTCGGCCTCGCGCCGCCTCACCGGTGACAGGCTAATAAACGCTACTCTGCGTGGCTCCGCCATCCCCACTGTTCTGGCCCTCTGCCTTCGCTCGAGCCGGCGCTCGGTTCTACGCCGAGTTGTTTGCCTGCCTGCCCTTCCTTTTGCTCTCCGTCGCTTTTCTTCCCTCCACCACCCTCAGCCGTCGCCGCCGACGCCACCGTGAGTGCGGACTGTGCCCCCTTCCCCGCCACTATGTTCTGATGGGCTCCACCGCCATCGCCAGGGTCGCTGCGGCCGCCATGTTGGATCCCCCACATAAATAGAAGCAGGCCGCTGAGCGGGCGCATGCGCAGACAGGAGACGCTCACATCCACCGTCGTGGCTGTGGCTCAGTTTTCCTCTTTTCCTCCCAACAGCCTGGAGTCCAGACAGGTCAGCGGAAGTGACGTCAGGGTAAGACCGGTTTCCTTGGAAACAGAGACGCCGTCTGCGCCCTTCCTAAAGGGGAGGGATCTGGGGTTTCCGGAGAAGCTTCCTATTCGCACTTGGAAACCAGAGGCGCGTTTGGGGCTCGCCCAAAGGCGAGCGTCGAGATGTGCCTGGGACGGATCAGGCTATGGCGCCGGTCGCCTCCCGCTCTCGCTTTCAGAGAGTTGGGGTTGTCAGCTGGTTAGTCAGGGCGGATGCGGGGAAAGGGTAGAGGGCCGCAGGGACCAGCCTCGGTGTATGGCCGGCCAGCACCCCCGCAGCCCGAAGTTGCGGGGGAAGAAAGGAAATGGCTAACTCCAGCCGGACTCGCCCTGCGGCTTCCCTGCGCAAAGCGCGACGTTGACTCCCACAGACCTCCCTTTCCTAAACCGACTCCTGTTTTTCTCGCCCGGCTGCACGGGGGATTGTGTGACACGGTCGTAAAATGCTCAGTAACGTTTTGCAGTTGGGAAATTGAACACGCAAATGAACATGGGCTCGTTCATAAAGTCTAAACTGTTTAAATTAATTTTTTTAAAAAGACTCTTCTCAACAGAGTTTGTTGGTATTTTATGGGACGTACTCTCTTGAAAGTAGAATGCTAAATGACCCATTTCGGGTAGGAGAGGAGCCTTAATTGGGAAGGCCTCATAGTCACACCTGTAATAAACTAATTGAAATTCACCTTTAAAAGAATGAGGATTACCATCCGTTTTAATCCATTTAATGGAAAACAAATCTAAGGGCTCGCCTTCCACACATTCTGTTAATTCAGTTAACCGGATTAACAATGTTAACACCTACTGATGACTCTTTGAGTCAGTGTGATGTCATAGATGAATTCTGAATAGGTTCCGGTTTTTTGCCCTCCTATTACTTTCCCTATTTGTATAAAGATGGTGTTGGAATCGATAGTATGATGTTCCCTCCCAGTTCTCAGTTGCTCATACGGAAATCCTAAATACTTTTTTGGAGTAGTGAGGGCCTTCGAAGAGGCTGGGAAGAGGTCAAAGTCAATTCTTGTTCAATGCAAAGTCAGAATATCTTTGTCTAAAATATTAGATTACCTAAAATGTGTAAGATATTCGTGCTATCTAACTGTAATGCTGTAAGATCAGTCATTCAGTTTTTGTTATATATAAAATATCCTGTGAGATCAAGCTACTCATACCTTTTTATGAATAATTAGTATCTAAAACATCTTCATGGCAATTTTGATAATTTTACAAACTCTCAAATCTCATGTTGAAGATTAACGTTCATTCCAGGGTGTGGTAATCTTGCACCTATGGAGAAGTGTACTTATAGAAAAAGGGCAGGGCTTCCCTGGTGGTGCAGTGGTTGAGAGTCCGCCTGCCAATGCAGGGGATGTGGGTTCGCGCCCCGGTCCGGGAAGATCCCACATGCCGCGGAGCGGCTGGGCCTGTGAGCCATGGCCGCTGAGCCTGCGTGTCCGGAGCCTGTGCTCCGCAACAGGAGAGGCCACAACAGTGAGAGGCCCGCGTGCCACAAACAAAAAAAAGGAAAAAGAAAAAGGGTAAATCAATCTGATCCTTTAATGCCTTTCCATTAATGTTCTATCCTAGAGGCAGAGCAGCAGGAATGTCCCCAAATCCCTGTCTCCCATCTTACCCAAAATGAATTTAGCAATAAGCTTAAAATGGCTGCCTTGTGGAGTTAAATAATAGGAAAAACTTAATTGACAATAGCAGAGACAAACAGAATTAACATAAATAGGTAGATTTCAAGACAGTTCAATGTCATTGTAGTACTTTTTATGTTATTCCTCTCTGAGGAAGACACGTTTAAGACTAGAATGTCTTGGGAAGATCCAAAGGCAGAATATCACAAAGAAAGAAAAGCAACTGCAAAAAGACTGTGTAGGGAGTGAACTTGGTGAATTGGCCAAAAGGTCAGAGTGGCTGGAGCACAGTGAGCAAGTTGGGGAAAGATGTAGAAGACAAATCTGAGACGAGAATAAAATTGTATTTCACACCTTACAGAAGGATAAATATCTAATGAATCAAAGTTTTAAATGTAAACAGTGAAATAGGCATGGCGCCAACGTGTCTGCCATCTTGGGGCAGCCTTTCCTGCCTTCTTCCAGCAGCAGCGGGGGAAGCTGGATTCCATGACGGCAGCAGCAGGGTTCGTGGCAAGAATCATGGCTTGCGGGCTGCCCCCGGTGGTCTCGTCTTCCTGCAGCTTGTAGACCCTCAGGCTTAGGAGCTGTTTCAAGCACACAGCCTTGCGAGAGTAAGGTGTTCTTGGGACGATCTGTACCGAATCCATGACTGAACCCAGTGAAGGCTGCTATACAAACGTTTAACATTCTGTCAGCACATGCGGAGACCTACTCTTTTAGCCACTGGCTGCTGGAGACAACCTCGTAGACAAATTGCTACCAAGTCAGCCTGTTCTAGCTGAATGGCTATTGTAGACCCTCATAATCTGACTTCATAATGGAGACTACCACATTCACTGCTGTGTGACTGACAGGGTCTTGGTGCTCTGGCCGGGTGTCAGGCCTCAGCCTCTGAGGTGGCAGAGCCAAGTTCAGGACTTTGGATCACCAGAGACCTCCTGGCCCCACGTAATGTCAATCAGCAAGAGCTCTCCCAGAGACCTCCATCTCAATGCTAAGACCCAGCTCCACCCAACGGCCAGCAATCTCCAGTGCTGGATACCCCATGCCAATCAACTAGCAAGACAGAAACACAACCCCACCCATTAGCAGAGAAAATGCCTAAAATCATACTAAGTTCACAGACACCCGAAAACACACCACCGGACGCAGCCCTGCCCACCAGAAAGACAAGATCCAGCCCCACCCACCAGAACACAGGCACCAGTCCCCTCCACCAGGAAGCCTACACAAGCCAGTGAACCAGCCTCACGCACTGGGGACAGACACCAAAAACAATGGGAACTATGAACCTACAGCCTGTGAAAAAGAGACCCCAAACACAGTAAGTTAAACAAAATGAGAAGACAGAGAAATACGCAGCAGATGAAGGAGCAAAGTAAAAACCCACCAGACCAAATAAATGAAGAGGAAGTAGGCAGTTTACCTGAAAAAGAATTCAGAGTAATGATAGTAAAGATGATCCAAAATCTTGGAAATAGAATG
>NC_041218.1:14928886-14930880 GCF_002837175.3 Physeter macrocephalus
GGAGCGGCTGGGCCCGTGAGCCATGGCCGCTGAGCCTGCGCCTCCGGAGCCTGTGCTCCGCAACGGGAGAGGCCACAACAGAGGAAGGCCCGCATACCACAAAAAAAAAAAAAAACAATAAAGTGCAAATAAACATTGATGAACAACACAATAACTGAAATTAAAAATTCTCTAAAAGGGGGGCTTACCTGGTGGCACAGTGGTTGAGAGTCCGCCTGCCGATGCAGGGGACACGGGTTCGTGCCCCGGTCTGGGAAGATCCCACATGCCGCGGAGTGGCTAGGCCCGTGAGCCATGGCCGCTGAGCCCGCACATCCAGAGCCTGTGCTCTGCAACAGGAGAGGCCGCGACAGTGAGAGACCCATGTACCGCAAAAAAAAGAAAAAAAAATTCTCTAGAAGGAATCAATAGCAGAATAACTGAGGCAGAAGCATGGATAAGTGACCTGGAAGATAAAATAGTGAAAATAACTACCGCAGAGCAGAATAAAGAAAAAAGCATGAAAAAGAAAAAAGAAAAAAGCATGAAAAGAATTGAGGACAGTCTCAGAGACCTCTGGGACAACATTAAACACACCAACATTCGAATTTAGGGGTCCCAGAAGAGGAAGAGAAAAAGAAAGGGTCTGAGAAAATATTTGAAGAAATTATAGTTGAAAACTTCCCTTCCCTAACATGGGAAAGGAAATGGTCAATCAAGTCCAGGAAGCACAGAGAGCCCCATACAGGATAAATCCAAGGAGAAACATGCCAAGACACATATTAATCAAACTATCAAAAATTAAATACAAAGAAAAAATATTAAAAGCAGCAAGGGAAGAGCAACAAATAACATACAAGGGGATCCCCATGAGGTTAACAGCTGATCTTTCAGCAGAAACTCTGCAAGCCAGAAGGGAGTGGCAGGACATATTTAAAGTGATGGAAAAACCTACAACCAAGATTACTCTACCCAGCAAGGATCTCACTCAGATTCGATGGAGAAATTAAAACCTTTACAGACAAGCACAAGTTAAGAGAATTCAGCACCACCAAACCAGCTTTACAACAAATGCTAAAGGAACTTCTCTAGGCAACAAACACAATAGAAGAAAAAGGAACATACATGTCGATAATTATCCTAAAAGTAAATGAATTAAATGCTCCAATCAAAAGACATAGACTGGCTGAATGGATACAGAAACAAGACCCATATATATGCTGTCTACAAGAGACCCACTTCAGACCTAGGGACACATACAGACTGAGAGTGAGGGGATGGAAAAGGATATTCCATGCAAATGGAAATCAAAAGAAAGCAGAGTAGCAATTCTCATATCAGAAAACATAGACTTTAAAATAAAGACTATTACAAGAGACGAAGAAGGACACTACATAATGATCAAGGGATCAGTCCAAGATGAAGATATAACAATTGTAAATATTTATGCACCCAAAAGTAAATGAATTAAATGCTCCAATCAAAAGACATAGACTGGCTGAATGGATACAGAAACAAGACCCATATATATGCTGTCTACAAGAGACCCACTTCAGACCTAGGGACACATACAGACTGAGAGTGAGGGGATGGAAAAAGATGTTCCATGCAAATGGAAATCAGAAGAAAGCAGAGTAGCAATTCTCATATCAGAAAAAATAGACTTTAAAATAAAGACTATTACAAGAGACGAAGAAGGACACTACATAATGATCAAGGGATCAGTCCAAGATGAAGATATAACAATTGTAAATATTTATGCACCCAACATAGGAGCACCTCAATACATAAGGCAAATGCTAACAGCCATAAAAGGGGAAATCAACAGTAACACAATCATAGTAGGGGACTTTAACACCTCACTTTCACCAATGATCATCCAAAATGAAAATATATAAGGAAACACAAGCTTTAAATGACACATTAAACAAGAGAGACTTAATTTGATATTTATAAGACATTTAATCCAAAAACAACAGAATAAAATTTCTTGTCAAGTGCTCCTGGAACTATAT
>NC_041218.1:14931136-14936078 GCF_002837175.3 Physeter macrocephalus
AATAGAATTAGAAATGAAAAAGAAGTAACAACTGACACTGCAGAAATACAAAGGATCATGAGAGAGTACTACAAGCAACTATATGCCAATAAAATGGATAACCTGAAAGAAATGGACAAATTCTTAGAAAAGCACAACGTTCCGAGACTGAACCAGTAAGAAATAGAAAATATAAACATATCAATCACAAACACTGTGATTAAAAATCTTCCAACAAACAAAAGCCCAGGACCAGATGGCTTCACAGGAGAGTTCTATCAAACATTTAGAGAAAAGCTAACACCTATCCTTCTCAAACACAAGAAAAATCTCAAATAAACAACCTAACCTTACACCTAAAGCAATCAGAGAAAGAAGAACAGAAAAATACCAAAGTTAGCAGAGAGAAAGAAATCATAAAGATCAAATCAGAAATAAATGAAAAAGAAATGAAGGAAATAATAGCAAAGATTAAGAAAACTAAAAGCTGGTTCTTTTAGAACATAAACAAAATTGATAAACCATTAGCCAGACTCATCAAGAAAAAAAGTGAGAAGCCACAAATCAATAGAATTAGAAATGAAAAAGAAGTAACAACTGACACTGCAGAAATACAAAGGATCATGAGAGAGTACTACAAGCAACTATATGCCAATAAAATGGATAACCTGAAAGAAATGGACAAATTCTTAGAGTTGGTAAAGTAGCAGGATACAAAATTAATGCACAGAAATCTCTTGCTTACCTATACACTAATGATGAAAAATCTGAAAGAAAAATTAAGGAAACCCTCCCCTTTACCATTGCAACAAAAAGAATAAAATACCTAGGAATAAACTTACCTAAGGAGATAAAAGACCTGTATGCGGAAAACTATAAGACACTGATGAAAGAAATTAAAGACGACACAAACAGATTGAGAGATATACCATGTTCTTGGATTGAAGAATAAACATTGTGAAAAGTACTATACTACCCAAAGCAATCTACAGATTCAATGCAATCCCTATAAAATTACCAATGGCATTTTTCATAGAACTAGAACAAAAATTTTCACAATATGTATCGAAACACAAAAGACCCCAAATAGCCAAAGGAATCTTGAGAAAGAAAAACGGAGCTTGAGGAATCAGGCTCCCTGACTTCAGACTATACTACAAAGCTACATTAATCAAGACAGTATGGTACTGGCACAAAAACAGAAATAAAAATCAGTGGAACAGGATAGAAAGCCCAGAGATAAACCCACACACATATGGTCATCTTATCTTTGATACAGGAGGCAAGAATATACAATGGAGAAAAGACAGCCTCTTCAATAAGTGGTGCTGGGAAAACTGGACAGTTACATGTAAAAGAATGAAATTAGAACATTCCCTAACACTGTATACAACAAAAAACTCAAAATGGATTAAAGACCTAAATGTAAGGCCAGACACTATAAAACTCTTAGAGGAAAACATAGGCAGAACACTCTATGACATAAATCACAGCAAGGTCCTTTTTGACCCACCTCCTAGAGAAATGGAAATAAAACAAATGGGACCTAATGAAACTTAAAAGCTTTTGCACAACAAAGGAAACCATAAACAATATGAAAAGACAACCCTGAGAATGGGAGAAAATGTTTGCAAATGAAGCAACTGACAATTAATCTCCAAACTTTACAAGCAGCTCATGAAGCTCAATATCAAAAACACAAACAACCCAACCCAAAAATGGGCAGAAGACCTAAATAGACATTTGTCTAAAGAAGATATACAGATTGCCAACAAACACATGAAAGGATGCTCCACATCACTAATCACTAGAGAAATGCAAATCAAAACTACAATGAGGTATCACCTCACACCAGTCAGAATGGCCATCATCAAGAAATCTACAAGCAATAAATGCTGGAGAGGGTGTGGAGAAAAGGGAACCTTCTTGCACTGTTGGTGGGAATGTAAATTGATACCGCCACTCTGGAAAACAGTATGGAGGTTCCTTAAAAAACTAAAAGTAGAACTACCCTATGACCCAGCAATCCCAGTACTGGGCATATACCCTGAGAAAACCATAACTGAAGAAGAGACATGTACCACAATGTTCATTGCATCTCTATTTACAATAGCCAGGACATGGAAGCAACCTAAGTGTTCATTGATGGTTGAATGGATAAAGAAGATATGGAATATTACTCAGCCATAAAAAGAAACGAAATTGAACTATTTGTAGTGAGGTGGATGGACCTAGAGTCGGTGGCATAGGGAGGGTGGGAGGGAGAAGCAAGAGGGAAGGGATTTGGTGATATATGTATACATATAGCTGATTCACTTTGTTATACAGCAGAAACTAACACACCATTGTAAAGCAATTATAGTCCATAAAGATGTTAAGAAAAATAATGCAATAAATATAATATTTCACTTTCACATTTTTCAATAAAAATAATTGTGGTTTCTTCACTTAAAAAAATGAAATCATAAAAACTTTAGAAGAAATCAGTTGAGATTTTTAAAAAAAACTCACACTAGGAAAGGCCTTTCCAAGTATGATTGATAATTGCAACTATTTAAAATAAATTTCATGGGGCTTCCCTGGTGGTGCAGTGGTTAAGAATCCGCCTGCAAATGCAGGGGACACAGGTTCGAGCCCTGGTCCGGGAAGATCCCACATGCCACGGAGCAGCTAAGCCCCTGCACCACAACTACTGAGCCTGTGCTCTAGAGCCAGCGAGCCACAACTACTGAGCCCATGTGCCACAACTACTGAAGCCCGAGAGCCTAGAGCCTGTGCTCTGCAACAAGAAAAGCCACTGCAAAGAGAAGTCTGTGCACCACAACGAAAAATAGGCCCCACTTGCCGCAGCTAGAGAAAGCCCACGCACAGCAACAAAGACCCAACCCTGCCAATAAATAATAAATAAATAAAATTTTAAAAAATAATAAAATAAAATAAGATAAATTTTATTAAAAAAAACAGCATCAGTCAAATGACAAACTGGAATAAAATTGCAACACCTTTCACAAAGGGTGAATTTCCCTAATCTATAAAGATCAAGGAGACACAACAATAATAACCTAATAGAAAAATGGGGAAAGACATGAACAGATAGTTCACAGGAAAGGAAATACAAACGGCTCTCAAGTGAATGAAGTATGTTTAACCTGATTCAACTGCTGAATGAAGGAATATGTGCATTTCTAATTCGGTAAATTACCCTCCATAGAATGTATCAATTTAAATTCTACCACCAATGCATGAGGGTCTCTATTTCCTAATACTCTTGAAAATATATTACGTTATCAGCCTTTTAAAAATATTTATTTATTTGGCTGCGCCAGGTCTTAGTTGCAGCATGCAGGATCTTCGTTGCCGCTTGCGGGATCTAATTCCCTGACCAGGGAGCAAATCCAGGCCCCTTGCGTTGGGAGCGCGGAGTCTTAACCATTGGACCACCAGGGAAGTCCCTATTAGCTTTTTTGATCTTTGCCAAGCTGATATTTATTTAAATGATTTTAGTGTACATTTCTCTTATGATAAGTCGATGTATTCATTGGAATTCTATGCAATCTTCAAAAAAAATTTCATCACTAAGATCTATACTTAAGTGAAAAAAACAACATGCAGAACAATATTTATGCAAAAAGAGAAAACACTGTGCTAAAGGGGGGAAATAATGTATTTTTTTCCCTTTAGAAAACTTTATTCTGAAGTGAAAAAAAGCACAGCATATGTTTCTTTTCTGAAAATCCATAGGTAGATTTTTTTAAAAATATAGCATAGTTGTACAAGGGGAAATATGTTTTGTTAGTATAATCTTACCAAGAATGTAAGAAAGGAAAGACTGATATATTGAAATACGTTTGGCTTCTGGCAGAAAGGTACCGTTGTGAAGAAATGAGAAAAATAGCACCAGGGCCGATTAACCATCCCTCCCCCCTATTATTTATATATACATAAAATATCTGGATGTCGATACATGCAACTGAAAAGTGATCTGTGGAGGGACACTGTGTGGCTTGAAACAGAAGTGGTTTAACTATCAGCTGGAGATAGTCGAGGTGTGCTTGTTTTGAGCTGAAGCCAACTGGTAGCTGAACATTGGCATCTTTTCTAATTTTTAAGGAATTCTTTTTGTTTTTTCATGGGCATCATTTTTTTCTTTTGAATTTTACTTTATTTTTTATACAAATTAAGGAATTCTTAATATACAGGAAAATGCATATGACAATGAATTTTTCTTCTTGTATACAACCCTTTAACCATTACCCACTTCAAGATACATAAGATTTCTTTAACCCCAGAAAGGTGTTTCATGTCCCTTTCCGCTCAGAACTCTCACAGAAGTTACCCCCATTCTGACTGCTTTCACCATAGATTAGTTTTGCCTGTTCTTGAAACTTACATACACAGACTGATATGGTATGTACTCATTATGTACTATTATGTCTGGCTTCTTTCAATCAACACAATGGGGTTTTCTTGTTTGTTTTGTGTGTGTGTGTGTTTTCTTTTTTGGCCGCATTGCGCAGCACGTGGGATCTTAGTCCCCCATGAGGGATTGAACCTATGCCCCCTGCATTTGAAGTGCAGAGTCTTAACCACTGGACTGCCAGGGAAGTCCCATGTGTGTGTTTATTTTTTAAAACGTTATTTTTAGTGGGAATTCCCTGGCGGTCCAGTGGTTAGAACTCTGGGCTTCCACTGCCAAGGACCAGGGTTCAATCCCTGGTCAGGGAACTAAGATCCTGTAAGACGTGTGGCACAGCCAAAAAAAAAAAAAAAAGTTAAATATTATTTTTATTCATGGTGAAATACACATAGCATGAAATTTACCATCTTAACCATTTTAATGTGTACAGATTAGCAGCATTAATTATGTTCACATTGTTTTGCAATCACCATCACCAACGTCTATCTCCAGAAGTCTTTTTTTTTTTTTTTTTTTTTTTTTGCGGTATGCGGGTCTCTCACTGTT
>NC_041218.1:14936182-14938868 GCF_002837175.3 Physeter macrocephalus
TCCCGACGCACAGGCTCAGTGGCCATGGCTCACGGGCCCAGCCACTCCGCGGCATGTGGGATCTTCCCGGACCTGGGCACGAACCCGTGTCCCCTGCATTGGCAGGCGGATTCTCAACCACTGAGCCACCAGGGATGCCCCAGAAGTCTTATTTTTTTATTCCAGTTTTATTGAGGTGTAATTGACATACAGCACTGTATTAAGTTTAAGGTGTTCAGCATAATGATTTGATGTACATCGTGAAATGATTATCACAATAAGTTTAGTGAACATCCATCATCTCACAGATTCAAAATTAAAGAAAGAAAAAAATTTTTCCTTGTGATGAGAATTCTTAGGATTTACACTCTTTTTTTTTTTTCTTTTTTGTGGTATGCAGGCCTCCCTCTTCTGTGGCTTCTCCCGTTACGGAGGACAGGCTCCGGACGCGCAGGCTCAGCGGCCATGGCTCACGGGCCCAGCCGCTGCGCGGCATGTGGGTTCTTCCCAGACCGGGGCGCGAACCCGGTTCCCCTGCATCAGCAGGCGGACGCGCAACCGCTGCGCCACCAGGGAAGCCCAGGATGTACACTCTTAACTTTCATATATAACAAACAGCAGTGTTAATTAAATTATTTATCATGTTGTACATTACATTCCTAGTACTTATTTGTCTTATAAGTGGAAATTCGTACCTTTTGACTGCCTTCATCCAATTCCCCCTGCCCCACCCCCCCACCTCTGGTACAAAAATCTGATCTTTTTGAGTTTGTTTGTTTTTGAAGTATAATTGACCTACAACATTATGTTAGTTTCCGATACTCAACATAGTGATTCAATATTTCTATACATTTAATCAACATAATGGTTTTGAAATTCATCCATGTGATTGCATATTATCAGTAGTTTATTCTTTTTCCTTGCTGCGTAGTATTCCACTTACAAATATACCACAATTTGTTCATATAGTGATCTTATTAATGGACATTCTATATACTATTCAGCTTTTATGCTTATAAGTATAATTTTCTGTTTTCCAATTTCAAGGGAAATGTCATGGAATTCATGTTGAATAGTTCCCTTGAGCAGAAACTGTTTTGTGGCAAATTGTGCTGTAAGTAATGAAATACTAATCGTTTAGTCTTGAACAGTTCCATGAGATTGTAACCATGGGGCAAGGCTATGGGAATTTCACACAGCAAAAGCTAGAAGACTAAAAGATTCTGTGTGAAAGTCAGATGCTTGAGATGGAGAAAGCTTTGAGTGTTATTTGGCATAGCTGGGCAAACATTTTTCAACTCTTCTCCTAATATACAAATATTACATGGACATTTGGGACAGAGGAGGGCGAAATCAAAGAGGTGTGGAATAGTTAAGAAAACTTTATGGAGGAAGGAGGGTCTGACTTCTTAAGGATGCTGAGGATACAGATAAAGAGAACAAGGGAAGGCATGACCATAGAGTTAGAGATGGAGTATGGTGGCCTGGCAGGATGGAATGAACTGCCATGCCCCAGCAGGGCTGAAAGAAGGGCAGTGTGATTAGAACTGAATAATACTAGAACTTTTGGTTTCAAGTATCTTAAAAGAAATCAACATAAGCTAGTTGGATACTCAGAGAAGTTTGTAAAGCAGATGCAAGAGTATTTCCTGCATTCCTATCCCGGAGAAAGGAATGCAATCGGGCCCCAAGAAGATGGAAGCAGAATTAGGGACTAGAAAAGCTACACAGACTCCCTGCAATATTCTCTCTGTCTCATTTCTGCTTCTCTCTCAAATCTGTTTCATCCTGCTCCCCTATCTCTGTGGACTAGCTTTCTTTGCTCCCCAAGTTACATGATTAAAAATATGGCCTTGTTATACTTTCCCAAATTCTTTTTAACATTTTTGTTGGAGAGACCAGCTCAGACTAAGACAAGAAACTTTTCCACCCAATTCCAAAATCATGGAAAAGTTTCTCTGATTGACCTATTTGGGTCAGGTGCTCACCCCCAGATCAAACAATTGTGATGAATGTATGGCTACCAGGAACTTGTGGTGAGGTGGATGGGGTTGGGAGCGGAGGGCAGGACGCTGCTCCAAGAAAGGGTAAGGGGTCCACCAGGCAATCCACCAGATGTCCACTATCTGAGATGGCAGAACAGAAATATGGATGTTGCTTTGTGGTGAAATCACTGATTTACTGCTATCCTGTGACTTTGTTGTTTGATTATTGATGCCATTTTCTTTGTTGTCTCTGCATAACTGTTACATCTTCATTGAGAAATGGACCCTTTATCGTTCAAAGTGTGTTTCTTTCACTTGTTTAATGATTTTGACCTGAATTCAACCCTATCTGATTGTGACACCTGCTCTCTCTTTTTATTTATTTATTTATTTGTTTGTTTGTTTGTTTTTGGCTGCATCGGGTCTTCGTTGCTGTCTGCCAGCTTTCTCTAGTTGCAGCTGGCAGGGGCTACTCTTCGTTGTGGTGCACGGGGTTCTCACTGTGGTGGCTTCTTTTGTTGCGGAGCACGGGTTCTAGGCACGCGGGCTTCAGTAGTTGTCGCACGCTGTGGCACGTGGGCTCAGTAGTTGTGGCGCACGGGCTTTGTTGCTCCGCGGCATGTGGGATCTTTACGGACCAGGGCTCAAACCCGTGTCCCCTGCATTGGCAGGTAGATTCTTCTTCTTTTTTTTTTTTTTAACATCTTTATTGGAGTATAATT
>NC_041218.1:14939030-14980768 GCF_002837175.3 Physeter macrocephalus
CTAGCTATCTATTTTACATTTGGTAGTGTATATATGTCCATGCCACTCTCTCACTTCGTCCCAGCTTACCCTTCCCCCTCCCCATATCCTCAAGTCCATTCTCTACGTCTGGGTCTTATTCCTGTCCTGGCAGGTGGATTCTTAACCACTGTGCCACCAGGGAAGTCCCTCCTGCTCTCTTTTTATTTGCATTTGCCTAATTGTATTATTGTCCATTTTTTTATTGTCAGCATTTATGTGTAAACACCACAGAGTTATGTTTTGCTTTGTGATCCAATCTGTTAATCTTTTTTCTTTTAATAGGTGAGTCAAGCCTATTTACATTTTGATATGAAAGGTATGTTTGAGCCCAGATCGCTCACATTATTTTATATCACGCTTTCTCCTTTAAACCTTTTAAAAAATCCTCCATGAGGTTTTGTGTATGTTACTTCTGATAATTTGGAAGGTTTATATTTTTGTTCTAATGGGATAATTTTATTTTTTTTCATTTATTTACTTTCAAAATATTTATTTATTTATTTGTCTGTATTTATTTATTTATTTGTCTTAGTTGCGGCATGCGGGATATTTTAGTTGAGGCATGCGAACTCTTAGTTGTGGCATGTGGGATCTAGTTCCCTGACCAGGGATCGAACCCGGGCCCACTGCATTAGGAGTGCAGAGTCTTAGCCACTGGACCACCAGGGAAGTCCCTAATGGGATAATTTTATAATGAACTTAATCCTCAATATCTTTGGATATTGTCATAATTCCATATTATGATTGATGATGAAATTCATCTATTTTTCTCTTTTTGTGTACTTTATGTTTAACCTGGTATTATAAAATACAGCTTACATACTACTTGATTTGTCACCTTTAATGATACCTTAAAGATGAAATATCAGTGAACAACTACTATTTTCTACTTTTCTGTCAGTAAAATATTTGGTTACAGCTTTCATATACACATCACCAATATTCTAGTGATATTTTTTTGTCCAGCATTTGACTTTCTTCTTTCCTCCCTCCCTCCCCTCCTTCCTTTGTTTCTTTTCGCTTGTATTAATTGTCTATAGACCATTAACCGTGTTGTCTGTTTGGGTTATGCATCTCTGAAGAAAATGAGTTTTCCTAGACTAGCTATCTTGGTGGGTATGCATGTCGGGGGACCCCAGGGCCATGTGCCCACTGGCAGGTATTTACCTAAGACTCCAGGTTTTGCATTTACTCTTCCCCACCTCCTTTTTAAAATTTATATATTTTGGGCTGCATTGTGTCTTCGTTGCTGTGCGCGGGCTTTCTCTAGTTGCCGTGAGCGCAGGCTTCTCATTGCGGTGGCTTCTTTTGTTGCGGAGCATGGGCTCTAGGTGCGTGGGCTCAGTAGTTGTGGCTCTCGGGCTCTAGAGCACAGGCTCAGTAGTTGTGGCACACGGGATTAGTTGTTCCACGGCATATGGGCTTAGTTGTTCCGCGGCATGTGGGATCTTCCCAGACCAGGGGTCAAACCCGTGTCCCCTGCGCTGGCAGACAGATTCTTAGCCACTGTGCCACCAGGGAAGCCCCTTCCCCGCCTCCTTTGATAAGGAGCTGTTCACAGTGATGTCATAACTGCTACAGGCAAAGTGCTTCCTGCAAACATGGCTTGTCCAATCCTTTGGTTTGCTTGGCCTCCTCTGCTTCTCAGAACTAAACTGGAGACTTTTTCTTTTTTTTTTCATTTATCATTTTGCAATGAAATATGAAGATTTAGCTTTTTCTCACACACACCCTGCACATGGACACTTCTCACCCGCACACCCCCTCCCCATACTATTGCATCAATTTTTGGTTGAATCAGTGTTCAGTGCTTACAGTTTTCTGACCGTATAAACTCTTTTTACAGCTGAGCCGTGAAGTATGTTTACTTTTCCTTTCCTGCACACCTTATTATTTGCTTTGTTTTCTAGAGGCTTATCTCCAAACTCTCACCCAAACTTTCTTCTCAATATGTTAACAAATGAGGTGTTCAGTTTAGCCTTGAATGAGTCCATCCTGGAGCTTTCTGAGCTGCTCTTGTCTGTATTGGTTGATCTCTGAGACTGTAGCAGAGCTGTATTGAAATACGTCCCCACTCGTACTGCGGGCATTCCCTCCACCCCCTCCTCTTAATGTGGAGCCCCCTTTCTTATATGCTACGTTTTCTCTTTTCCTTAGTTTGTTCCCATATTTTTGGTGGAGCACAAAGTTCAGGAGCTAATTTTATGAAATTAAATACATGTCTGAAAAGATATTTGTTCTACTACATACTTGAATGACAGTTTCTAGTTGGAAATAATTTTCCCTCAGAATTCTTAAGGCATTGCAACATTGTTTTAAAGCTTCCAGAGTTGGTATTGAGAAGTCCAAGGCTACTTATCGATCTGATTTTTGAATGTTTGTGTGCAACCTGTGCCAACCTTCCCCAGCAGAAGCTTTAGTTTTCTTTGTCACCAATGTTCCTATAATTATCTTTTTTAGTTCCAGTGACACGCTGGACAGATGCCCAGGTCTCATTCCAGTTTCCAAATAGTGGTTGCGACCACAGAGGGTGAGCATGAACTTAAACCTGGGATTCTTTTTTTTTTTCTGTGCGGTACGCGGGCCTCGCACTGTTGTGGCCTCTCCCGTTGCGGAGCACAGGCTCCGGACGCGCAGGTTCAGCGGCCATGGCTCACGGGCCCAGCCGCTCCGCGGCATGTGGGATCTTCCCGGACCGGGGCGCGAACCCGCGTCCCCTGCATCGGCAGGCGGACTCCCAACCACTGCGCCACCAGGGAAGCCCTGGGATTCTTTTTTAAAAGTAGCTTTTTTTATACCAAAAAAAATGATATGTATTAATAGATCTATATATATATAGCATATATATGTAGTTACATGACTGTATACATTTTCCAAAACTCATAGAACTATAAAAAACATAAATATATATTTCACGATTTCCCCAGTCCTTGTCCAAAAGGACCTATGGCCATTTACTCAGATGAAAAAATAGCTTTTTTTATACCAAAAAAAATGATATGTATTAATAGATCTATATATATAGCATATATATGTAGTTACATGACTGTATACATTTTCCAAAACTCATAGAACTATAAAAAACATAAATATATATTTCACGATTTCCCCAGTCCTTGTCCAAAAGGACCTATGGCCATTTACTCAGATGACAGCACACTGAGGAATACCCAGCTCTTCTGAGGACTGGGAGATGCAAGGTCCTAGTTGACATTGATACACAGAGACCCAGCATGTATTGGGTTGGCCAAAAAGTTCATTCGAGTTTTTTTGTAACATCTTACCAATACCATGGCCAGCTTTTGGAGTGGGGGGACCAGGTAGTAAGTGCAGTCCTGGCCCAAGTCCATCTCGCTGAGGGTCTGCTGATCGGCAGACCCACCTGGTGGTCATTTCCCCTTCCTTTAACATACAATCAGGATCTACACACTTGATGGTTAAAGGAACCCCAACAATGAGTCCTCACCCCATGGTAATAGAGCCTTTAAGGCACAGTGGAGTATGAATTATTTTGTGTCAGATTAGCTGTCAAAGCTTCATGCTGGGGACTTCCCTGGCGGTCCAGTGGCTAAGACTCCGTGCTCCCAATGCAGGGGGCCCGGGTTTGATCCTGGGTCAGGGAACTAGATCCCACATACCGCAACTAAAGATCCCACAGGCCGCAACCATGCTGGGGACTTCCCTGGCGGTCCAGTGTAAGACTCCGTGCTCCCAATGCAGGGGGCCCGGGTTTGATCCCGGGTCAGGGAACTAGATCCCACATACCGCAACTAAAGATCCCACAGGCCGCAACTAAAAGATCCTGCAGGCCACAGTGAAGATCCCACGTGCCACAACTAAGACCCGGTGCAGCCAAATAAATAAATAAATATTAAAAAAAAAAAGCTTCATGCTTATTATGTAATGACACCGTAATTGTGCTAAAAGAACACAATATGTCACATTACCGGATTAAGCAGTCACCACAGTATTTCCAACTCATAGGAAAGCAAACTTCAAAAACATTAGAAAATTTAAAATATTTCATCACAGCGGAATTTCTTCACAAAAATAAAAAATGAAAACAAGGCTGCAACCAAAGTAAGTTCCTGAGTGGTTCGTTTGTAAGCCAAGCGAGGAAAGCCATTTACCAATGGAGAGTTAATTGTGTTTGCTTGCAGCAGTCAATGAAAAATGTATCCAAAGAAAATAAATGCCTTTTGGCAAGAACAGTTGTTCCAAGAGTTGAGGATATTGGGAGCAACGTCAACAGTCAGTTCAAAAACAAGGCAAATGATTTGAGTGGCTTCCCTGGGCTCTTTCCTCTGAAGTCTCCTTTGGTTACTAACATAGCCACTCCAGCTTGCTTTTGATTAGTATTTGTATGGCATATCTTTTTACATCCCTTTACTTTTTTTATAATGGTAAAGAAAAACCATTGCATAACATTTACCATCTTAATCATTTTTAAGTGTATAGTTCAGCAGTAAGTGTCTTCATGTTGTTTTGGAACAGATCTCCAGAACGTTTTCATTTTTATGTTTTATTTATTTTTTATTCTAGTTTTATTGAGATATAACTGATGTACAGCACTGTATAAGTTTAAGGTGTACAGCATAATGATCTGACTTCATCATGAATTGATTACCACAAATTTAGTGAACATCCATCATCTCATATAGATACAAAATTAAAGAAATAGAAAAAAAACTTTTCCTTGTGATGAGCACTCCTAGGATTTACTCTTTTAACAACTTTTATATGTAATATACACTCCAGAACTTTTTCATCTTGGAGAACATGAAATTCTATACCCATTAAACAATCCCCCCCTGCCCCGCCCCACCAGCCCCTGGTAACCACCATTCTACCTTCTGCTTCTATGAACTTGACTGCTTTGGATACTTCACGTAGGTGCAATTGTGTAGTATGGAAGCTCAGAGAAGTCCCAACTATTTTTCCTTTAAGTGTTCCAAGCACACCTTGCATGAAAGTTTCTCTTGAGGCAGATAACGCAATATTCTAGAGCAGGAGTCAACAGACTCTCTCTGTAAAGGGCCAGATAGTAAATATTTTAGGCTCTGCAGGTTAAGAGGCAAATTGAGAATATTATGTAGCTCTTTAAGTGATAAGAGAGAAAACAAATTTCCCCAAATTTCTTACTGATGAAATTAAAAATATAATAATAACTGACTATAATTTGTTTTGGTAATACAAGTCTACTGATGAGAAGAATAGAATTCTTCTAAAGTGGGAGAGCCAGACACCATGAGTCTCCTGACATGACACAGTAGGAAGTACACAAAGCCACCTACATCAGTCTTTAGATCTATCAGTTTAAAGGCATATGAATGATATAGGAACAAGTACTACAGTGTTATCAGCAAGCAATTAACCAAACTCAGAATGTGAGACATTCTACGACGCAGATGACCCAAGTTTCTCCCAAATCAATGGCTTAGGAAACAAGCGGGGAGGCGATGTCTATTAAAAAAATAAGGGTAGTGGATATAACAGCTACTTGCAATGCCTGACTTAGTTTGGATCCTAATTCTAGCAAACCACTTTGGGGACAATTGGGGAAATTTGAATAAGGACTGGGTGTTAGATGATATGAAGAAATTATTAATTTTGTTCGATGTGAAAAGAAGATTTCTTCTTTGGTTTTAAAAAGTATTTTAAAATTATTTCAGTGGTCTTTTTCTGATAAACAAGTCACATGTACTCATTGTGGAAAATTTGGAAAATACAAAAAGGAAATAAGAGTATGAAGTACAGTTAACTAATTCCACTATTTGAAGACAATCATTGCTTACATTTAGGAGTATTTCCTTCTGGTTATATATTTATATGTTTTGTTTTGTTTTACTTCAGGTACACAGGATTGGGTTGGTCATAATTTTTAGTTCAAAACATATATTCATCATTGTTCCTCTTTTATTTAACTATTTATAATTTATTTTTAAAAGCATGTTTATTTTAAATTTTAATTTATTTATTTTTGGCTGCGTTGGGTCTTCGTTGCTGCACGCGGGCTTTCTCTAGTTGCGGCAAGCGGGGGCTACTCTCCGTTGCGGTGCACGGGGTTCTCATTGAGGTGGCTTCTCTTGTTGCAGAGCACGGGCTCTAGGTGCGCGGCCTTCATTAGTAGTGGCTCGTGGGCTCAGTAGTCGTGGCTCGCGGGCTCTAGAGCGCAGGCTCAGTAGCTGTGGCACACGGTCTTAGTTGCTCCGCGGCATGTGGGATCTTCCCAGACCAGGGCTCAAACCCGTGTCCCCTGCATTGGCAGGCAGCTTCTTAACCTCTGCACCACCAGGGAAGGCCCAGCATGTTTATTTATAGTTTATTAAGGCGTAAATTCCTGTGGCTCACCACCAACATGAAAACAGAACCTTTTTTTTTTTTCCAGTCTCCTAGAGAATTAGAAAATAAAGCAGTAGTAAAATACGTAGGAGAGAAAAAAATAACTTTTCCTTTACCCTTCTGAGTTCTCGGCCATGACCCTTTAATAAAAGACAGGTTACCAAAGAAAAAACCAAACAGAAGTTTATTAACATGTATACTTTATCTATACATGGAAGATACCCAAGGAAAATGAGTAACTCTCCCAGGTGGCCTAAGCCACCACCTTAAATACCATCTTTAGCTAAAGACAAAAGAAAAGGGGTGTGTGTGTGTGTGTGTGCGTGTGTGTGTGTGAGTGTGGTGGAGGGAGAGTGCAGTGATGGGCTATTACCAGATAAAGCAAGGAAAATAAGGGTAAGGTCTGTTGTGCAGAATTAAGTCTGTGCTTCCTCCATTATGATAAGCTTTCCTGGTGATATAGAACATCCTTCTCTTTCTGGTACAGAAAGGGTAACAACACTACAAATGTAGTTTTCCTTTATAAATATAAATATATGTTACAAAAAGGGTAACTTCTACTCTGTTTTCTGAGCTTCTCCTGAGTCTGCTGCTTTTCAAAATAATCAGCATAAAATAATTCTTATGCCAAAGAGACATATTTTAGGGTTGCATATTCTCCTACCCTTCAAATACAACAAAAAGCAAAAATGATTTCATCTATAAATGCATTATATCTCATACCATATTAATATTGTTCATTAAGAAAAAGAGGAAAATTAATTGAGATATTATTGATGACATTGTACTGAATATTTTAATGGATGATCTCTTTATATTTCTACCTATGCTTATTATAGATAATAAGCAGCTAAGACCTTTTCAAAACGTCTATTCTCCTCTTACTATTACTTTCTCTTTTAGAGCCAGGAATTATTTTTTCTGTCTTATATTCTTCATTCAGAGGAACTGGAAATCTGTACAGCACCACAGTCACTAACCAATATAAGCACAGTAAAGTCTCCTGGAAAAAAATACCTTCTATGTCTCACTGACTTTGTTAGAAGATAAAATGAGGCATATTAAAAATTTTAAGAGTTTGAAAAAAAAATCGATTCAAATTGGGCAGCAGCCAATCTAGCAGATAGAAAGGAACTCTGAGGAGCTGTACAAAATGAAAGACTTTTATAGGCAGAAGGGTGCAGGAACAACAAAGTTATACTAGGCAAAAAAGCAGGTTGGTTGGGCTTCCCTGGTGGCGCAGCAGTCAAGAATCCGCCTGCCGATGCAGGGGACACAAGTTCGAGCCCTGGTCCGGGAAGATCCCACATGCCACGGAGCAACCAAGCCCATGCACCACAACTACTGAGCCTGAGCTCTAGAGCCCGCGAGCCTCAACCACTGAAGCCGGTGCGCCTAGAGCCCATGCTCCACAACAAGAGAAGCCACCCCAATGAGAAGCCCGCGCACCACAACGAAGAGTAGCCCCCACTTGCTGCAACTAGAGAAAGCCTGCGCAGCAGTCAAGAATCCGCCTGCCGATGCAGGGGACACAAGTTCGAGCCCTGGTCCGGGAAGATCCCACATGCCACGGAGCAACCAAGCCCATGCACCACAACTACTGAGCCTGGGCTCTAGAGCCCGCGAGCCTCAACCACTGAAGCCGGTGCGCCTAGAGCCCATGCTCCACAACAAGAGAAGCCACCCCAATGAGAAGCCCGCGCACCACAACGAAGAGTAGCCCCCACTTGCTGCAACTAGAGAAAGCCTGCACGCAGCAACGAAGACCCAACTCAGCCAAAAAGCAGGTTGGTTATTGCAAAATTATTTTCCTTTAGGTAATGGCAGAGGTCTATTAGATGGATTATCTATCTAGTGCTAATCAGATGATACCTGATTGACTGGTTTAAGATTCCATTTCTGGAAAGCCAAAACTAATTAAGTCTTGGTTTGGTGATGTCAAGCTTAGTGTAAGTGACTGCATATTGGGCCTGTTATCTGAAAACAGAACCTTGATGATGGTGTGCCTCTCTGTGTGGCCTCCTGGGCCCCAGCCTTCCTCCCCCATTCCTGGTCACCACCATCTTGACTTCCCTGTTCTGCTTCTCTTTTGATTACATATTTATATTTGAGTTGTCTTTACCTTATAAAAAGTTATTGCTGTAAGCACTATATTGCTAAGCTTCATTCGTGTTGTAAGAGGCTGTAGTTCATTTATTTTGTATAACATTCCATGTGACTTTACCACAGTCTATCCACTCTCCTGTCAATGGGTATTTGGGCTGTTTCCAGGTTTTCCCTGGGCACAGTGCTGTGAGGATCATTCTTGTACGTATCTCCTGGTGTACATGAACAAGAGTCCATATCTCATGGTATACATGGACACGAGTATCTCTTGAACATATACTGAAGAGTGGAATTGCTGGGTCATGGCATGAAACTACAAGTTTACAAAAATGGCCATACTGTTTCTCAAAGAACAAATGAAAGTAGATAAATAGGAACAATTAAAGTTACGATTAAACATCTGTAAATATTACTCAAGGCTTCATTTATGTTATCTTCATCTGACATAATCGTTGACTTATTCTCTATATAGTTAAATTCTGTACTCCAAGTTTCATTTAAGAGTCACTTCCCCTATGTAGCCTTTTCTATGTGACCTATTCTACAATGTTTTTCCCTGTTGAATTTTCTCAGTAAATGTATAAGCTATACTATCCCATAATTTCATTGCTTTTACAGTACCTTGCAATTGTGACCTCTAGGTCACTGTTACATACATTTTCATCCTAACATGAGCTGTAATTTTAAAAACTTGAATAACATGTCTCAGCTTCACCATATTAATAGCTACTCCTCAGTTAAAAATTGGCAAAGGAGAGTATAATTTTATGTATATAGAGGAAATTTAAAATAGGACATGTGTAATTATTTAACTGTACATAGTAGGAAAGACCTGTACATACTTAGAGATGCAATAAGATTCCCTTGAAATTTTTATTAAGCATTTGGTTATGTCTAAGTTATGGTGCAGAAACCTAATTCAGAACCCTGCCAACAATCAGAGATCCCTGAAAATCCAGTTGTTTTTTTTTTTTTCCCCATAAGTGAGTTCATTTACACAGATGGACTGAATTTTCCATCTGGCTGTGTTTCCCCCTTTGCTTTGGTTGGTGGGAAGCTTGAAAGTGAATTTCTGGCCCATCTTTGGTAATTCTGGTATGTACTTTTGTGTATGAACTTTACTCTTCCTTCTATCTGTTAAGTTTTGTTGTATATATACTCGGTAACTCACCTCAAATTGTTTCTGGAACACAGTGAAATATAAGTAACTGACCAAATAAATACATGAATGCATGAATCAATATACAAAAAAATGGTGACTTGAATTAGATCAAATGCACCCATAGTTTATGGCATGGATGCTCACGTCTGCGCTTCCCACCGTCCTCTTCCCTGATGTTCACCTAGCAGGGTACTTCTTCCCTATATCTGAGGTTTGTAAACTGTGTTGCCTTGAGGGACAGCCTGAGTGGTGGACCTGCTGCATCTGCTTCCCTTTGCCCTGACCACCAGGACAGTCCCTATTGTACTTGGCATCTAGACTTTATTAAAAGAGAGGGTTTTGATGCAAAAGAGTGCAAACTTGTCCATTCAATACGCACACATCAGCTGATTGTATTCACCTATTGTTTTATTGTGTGCGTCTCATACCTTCACATATTCCTACAGTCCAGAGTTGAGGTACGTTATGGGCAATCATCAGGTCTCTAGCTCTGCTTCTCTGAGAGCATTTCTGAATAGAAGACTGTTTGAACGTTATCATAAAATACATTTAAACCTGAGAAGTATTTTATAGGATGAAGAAGAGAGATGACTATTTACCTAAGTCATATTGAGGAAGCCATAAGTATAGGAACTAGTAAATCACTAATTCATTTTGCCATTAGAAAGTAAACATAACTGTTGTGATTTAATGCCCACTTGCTTGCAACTTTTTAAGTGTATCAAGCCACAAAGAAGGAAACCAGTCCTTTGGCTTCTGTGAACTTGGATATATGTTGCATGTGCTACACACATGGCAGAAGCCTGGACATCTTGCTAGCTGTTGAGTTCCAGGATCCATTCTAGTTGCTTCTCCAAAATGAGGTAGGGGGTGTCCCATATATATGGATACAAACCTTCCCATTGCCTTATTTTATCTCTCAATAGCTTCTTCCTAGTGAGAAAACAGTCACACGTTACTGTGTTTAGTTGTGTATACTTCTGTTAGACTGGGTTATCTGTCAGGACTGTGCGTTATTTCTCTTTGCATCCCTAGCACCTAGGATATGCTTGGCACACCATAAAACAACAATTAGATGGGAACCAGAATACATGAGGTCAGGCCTCACAAGTCCCCTGCTCTACCAGTTACTGTAGGTTTAATTATTCAGTCAACAAGTATTTGGGAGCTTTCTACATATGAGGCGTTATACCATGCACTGGTCAAACAACTTCTGGAATGGGCTGTAACACAGTAAAGAGCCAAACCTAACATGATTGAGCAGGAACCACAGGCCTTAGCGGACAAGGCTTCTTAGGGGATATCTACTTTCCTCTCAAAAAGAATAACTTGTGGAGCCCAAAACTTTGTGCTCCCCCTTTACTCTGGGGTCAGGAAAGAAAGGAGAGAAGGCACATGACACACCCAGGGCCCGCACTCACACCCAACAGAATACTATAAATAACCAAATAATAAGCTTTAATTGGAATATGTTACAGTGGAATATAATAATTCTTTTGAAGTACAAAAATAATTTAAAAAATTTTTTCCATTTGCAAGTAATATCTGCTACAGATTATAAAGAGTACACTGATGCTATGAACTGTACACATTACACTACATCCTAAGCCTGGACCTCCCTCTCTCCATGCAACACTACTCTGCAATCTTGAGGCCCGCCAAGATGTTTCAGAAGTAGCTATCCTTTTTTTTTTTTTTTTTTTGGTATGCAGGCCTCCCTCTTACACTAGTCTTTATGGGTTTTTTTTTTTTTTGGTCTCAATTCTACAGATTAAAAACTTTTTAAAAAGTTAATCTAAAATTCCTGGAATTGCTCTTTTTGGAATATCTTTTTTTCCCCAAAAGACAGGAAAATGGCAGGGAGAAGCTAGAGTGTTAAGCTCAACAAGAGCTCATTTAAAAGTAAATCACCATCAGTGGAAAAGTCTTCCAAGTATAGGAAATTTGAAAATAATAGCAATTAACTGGAAGACAAATTTCATTGCAAAGAACCACTGAAAAGTTTCATGTGTCTTTTTCTACTATTATGTTTCCTAATATTTTAAGTGAGGTAAGTAAGAATCACAAGGATTCTAAAGATTATAGCAGGTTCTGTCCAGATCTGACCCACCTTGTCACTTAGATACTGAGAACCAATTATTGATAAAACAGAAACAACATAATAAGGAACAGAAGCTTTGGCATATGAAAAATGATATAACTTCGTTTTCTAAAATTCAGTTTTTCAGGTCAGTTTATTTTGATTTGTGCTCTGAACTAATTAGATTTGGGTCTAAATAAAAGACTGGAAAACTGGTCATCTTCCTGAGCAGAGCTGAAGGAACCCCTTGCAACTGTCCAGAAGGCAAAGGCTCTCTGCCATCACAGACCTCCTTTCCTTAGCTGCTCCAACTCCTGCCATGTTCCCATCTCCATTCTATATAAATTCTTCATCCACAGTGGATGCTGGGGGTATAGGTGGAAAAACTGACACTATTCTTCTTTAGTGCTTCAAGGAATTATGACTTTCAGTTCCCATGCTGGATAGGGATGGCTCTGCACTTTCTATACCTGTAATACTGGTACCTTAAACTAACGGAAAAAAATTATGTAATACAGAAGCAAAGGTAATCTGGTACATAAAACATGTAGGTCTATCTTCTGAAAATAGGTCGTGGGCCTAAAAATGCTCAGTTGTGTAATGGGTTTATATTGCGAGAGCTCAGAAACATTGGGCTAGGATACGACTTAGGACAAAGAGTCCAGCCTTTAGGAAATCCCTCAAAGGGCTCTACATGATCCATATTCTATTAACATTATATTAATAAATAAAATAATCTTTGTAGCCCTACTTTCAAAAATTGATGTTTATTCAGCAGGATATACGAAGAAAAACCTAACCTGTTATGTTACCTAAATTACAATGGGGAAGTGCCTGATGAGATTTGTATACTGTTTCCTGAATATCTTCAAATGTACCGCACAGATTTTTTTCATAGTACTCACCTTTAAAACAACTGCAATATTCAGGTTACTCCACTGCAACTGTGTTATTATCATCAAGAATTCAACTACTGAAAGAGTAATCCCATAAGCCTATTATCTATTAATGACTGGACAGTCTGATAAAGGATCTTACTGCCATTCTTAGAATCATGTAGCTATTTATGACCTCTACTCTCCCAAGATTCACAGATGCCCTATTAAACTTTTTATGGAATTCCCCAGTAAAACAGGATAATGTACATAGATGGCTAAAATTAAGATGACAGAATGATGGTGACCTTTGAGCATTAAAGGCATTTGTTATTGCAGCTTGGAGAAAATGCCATGGAATGCTAATATGTAAAAAAAGTTATGCCATTCCCCTTAAAGTCAGTAAATCACCTAAGAGGACTCTGAGTATTTTAAGAAGAAAGGCACCAGACAAGTCCAAAGTCTTATTGCTCGTCGGATCATACAGGAGCCACAGCACAAATTATGGCTCTTAGTTCAGCCAGGAGGCTCGGTCTAAGCAAGCCAGTCACTGATCTTGAGGCTCGAAGAGCAAGGAAGGAAGTGTAAATAAAACAGAGCCCCGCATCTTACATAAACTTGAGGAAAATGATTTCCAATTTTATGTCAATGTGGTGACTGGTTCCTTAGGACTCCGGAGCTATTTTAGACAGGCACTCTGTTTTCTTTGGCCCATTTCTTCATGATCCGGATGATGTACTCTACTTGGGTGTTACCCGTGCTTCTCAGTAACTGTAGCACTTCTCGAAGGGTCTCTCTGAGGAAAAGATTTGAAAGGACAAAGTGTTTCAATAAAGAATGCAAATTAACAAGTAAAATAAACTTGTGACTGTTCTTCATATCCTTCTGATATGTGCATACGGTGTATTCAAAAACCAATTACAAACTTCCTAGCCTTCTATTCTTTTGATGCCATAGTAAAATGGAAATTCTGTGAAATCCTTCTCACCAATCCAAGTTTTCCTTGTTTACTTCTACCATCTATATATATGCTATTTTTTGCCTTAATATGGCATAAATATTTCCATTTCTATGCTTATTCTGCATGACAGAGTAGAAAGTTATATCCAGGAGCTGGGCTCAAAGAGTTGTGTTCAAATTCTAGCTCTGGGGCTTCCCTGGTGGCGCAGCGGTTGCCCCAGATTTCTCCTTTGTTTAAGGTGGTAATCACCTCAAACTGGGTGTCATTGCCATATCTGTAAAATTTTACAAAGGCAGGCATAGATTATTTCTTCAAGAAAAATAATATATTAATAAATATGGAAGAGAGGAAAGTTAATGACCAAGATTTGGCAAATGTCAGTATTTATATTTTAAGTAATTTAAATTTAATTAAAATTTAAACTCATGTTTTAAGTAATGCAGACTAAAACTTCCCTATTACCTCATCAAATCTATAGATGACTGTCTGCTGATCCTGTTCCCTAAGAGTTCTCTCATATTTTCTACATTTTCCCTCAAGTATCTTCTTTCAACTACCCAAATTCTTTTCAACTTTGATTTAGGAGTGGAAGGAGATACAAGGCAGGAAGTAATTTTTGACAGATTATTTACTTATAAAATAGTCATGGGAATTCCCTGGTGGTCCAGTGGTTAGGACTCAGCACTTTCACTGCTGGGGCCCAGGTTCAGTCCCGGGTCGGGGGAACTAAGATGCCACAAGCTGCGTGGAGCGGCCAAAAAAAAAAAAGTCACATCTTCTATTTATTCATCACTAACAAATGCATTCCACAAAATTATTTTCAGAAAACTGAATTTAGTTTTAAGTAGTTTAACTGTTATCACAAATGGAGCTATATGCCACTTAATTTTATGTAGTCTTAATGTCTCAGTATTTCCTGGAATATGAGAAGGCAAAAGAAAAAAAAGAATTATTAACCACACTCACTCCATTTCTAATTCTTTGAGGACTAAACTAAGAGACACAAGAAAAAAGCCAAAAGGCAAAGAGAAGAAGAAGAGGTTGAAAAAGACATTGTATGAAAATGACAATTCATTTGGAGCCAAATATATATCTTGCTCTTACACTTGAGAGCTGTAGTATACTCAATGTCCCCATTATACATAGTTTAGAATGATCTGACTCTATAAAATAAAAATTCTGGAGGAAAAAGGTCAGATAGAAATATAAAACTTAACCTTTTATTCATCAAAATAATTTTTAGTTTTCAGAAGACATGATCCAAGAAAGCAATTCTCATCCCCCAGGAGCCAGCAAATGCATAGAGGTAGTGTCTATTGTCTGTCTACTTACTTGGGTTCTCTCCCAGCTAAGATCATCTGGAATATGCCTACACAGGCACCCCTCTTGCCTTCCCAATATTCAGGGTTGGGATCCAGCCTCTCTAAGACATCAAATGCTTTTGCCGAATAGTAAAACTGGCCCATCTGAATAAAAGAAAGTACTGTGGTAATATCTGTAGTCAAAAGATCACACAGAATGAAACTAAATGTAAAGATACCATGAAACATAATTTCATAAGACAAGTGCCTGGGTAATGACAACATTTGCAATTAGCAAATTAGATAAATATCAATTCCTTATTAAAATAAGAAGGAAAATCACAGTTTGTGTACATGGGTTCACTTTAAACACCCTTCCCTTCATTAAGTTTTCAACAATATAAGATTTCTTCTACATATAGTCAAGTTACACTGTAATCAACATATTTGTTGTTTCTTCTAATTATATTCTAATCTTGAGGATAAACTCTGATGACCGTGATTTGAACTGGTTATTTTTCAGGTTTCCTCGATGCATTCTGTAGATGACTACTATCATCCATTCATGCTAATCTGATCCTATTCAACCCAAGAGGATGGTCTTTCCCTGACCTTGTCCCTAAAGTCTCAGAATGCCCAGATGTACACTGACTCCTACTCTAAACAGCAAGTCTTTTAAACATTTAATTCATTTTGACAAACTTCTTTCCCAAACATACTACACATTTCCTTGGCCTTGTAGAGTATGCTGACTATCATTAAATTTTGCTTAGATGAAGTTTCCTGATTGGCAATCATAAATGTATGGTGTTCATTGAAGTCTTCAAATTGCTTGGCAATCCTCCTTACTCAGTGTGGTTTCGTTACCTTTCCTTTCCTGTGAACTGTTGTTTTACACCTTTGCCAATTTCCTTAAGATCTCTACTGCATCTCAGCTTCGCTTTTTTCTATACTTCATAGGGAAGACACAACTCTCCTTCCTTCAGTTCAAATTATACTTGTACCTGCATTACTCCTTCCCTCTTTTCTGCATATCTCTCAGAAAGAAGTGCTCTTATTCCTTTTCAAGGTTAATCCTTCTTCCTATGTTCTCCTCAAAAAAATTTTTTTTGGTAAAGAAACACACCAAATGGTGTGGGAAACATACCTGTACAGTTTAATGACTATAATGTCAATATAAGTGTAACTACCACCCAGGTCAAGAAATGAAAGATTGACAGCAAAACAGAAGCTCTGTGTGTCACTTCCACACCACAACCCTCTCTTTCCCTATTTTCAGTAACTAGTAGTCTGATTTTTATGGTCATCAGTTCTTTGACCTTCTTTATAGTTTTATCAGCTATGTAAACATCTTTAGACAATATAATTGAGTGTTGCCTCTTAGTATGTTAGCTATATGAAATAAAGCTGTAAATATTCTTTTGTGTCTTGTATATGTTTTTACAATTCATCTATATTGCTGGACAGAGCTCTAGTTGGTTCATTTTTTAAAGCCTTTTTATTTTAAAATAATTATAAATTTACAGGAGGTCACAAAGATAGCACAGAGTGGTCCCATGTCCCTTTCAACCAATTTCCCCCATTATAGCTTATACAACTGTAGTACAATATCATAATATCAAACCCAGGAAACTGACATCACTACAATGTGTATGTACAGTTCTGTCATTTAATCAAATGTGTAGGTTCATGTAACCACTACCCTTATCAAGATACAGATCTATTCCATCACCACAAAGCTGTACTCTCCTCCCAGCTGACCATCCCTAACCTCTGGCAATCACCAATTTTTTCTACATCTCTATAATTTTGTTATTTCAAGAATGTTATATATATGAAATCATACATCAGTTTTTTTAAGATTGTGGTCTATGTTATTCTCATTGAATCTGCTTCCTAATCCAATTCTCTTCTGTACCTAGCAGTGTTTTCTCAGGCCTCTTGCAATTCCATCTAGTTGCAGATTTGACATTTTCCTTCCTTGGCATTTGATAAAATAGGAACAAGAAAAAGAGTAATGAAAAACACCTTTTTTTCTCTCTCCTGGTTCTTTTCTTTTCCTTCTGTTCATATTCATCCTCTGCCTCTTTCACTGACTCTTCTTTCTATTTCTATCCCTTAAATACTGGTGTTCCACGTGGTTCCTCAGCCCATTCACTGGTCAATCTCATTCTCTCCCATACTCCACTGCTACTACTGCTACCACCACCACCATTAACTACTGTTAACTTCTAAAGCTACATCTCTAGTCCGAGCCTCTCACATGAATACCTGAGCTCCAGGATCACCCTGATAATTTCACATATGTAATATCTCTACCTGGGAGCCCCAAACACACTTCAGATTTAATACATCTAAAATTGAACTAAATTCCTGTCTTTTAGTGTTTTCTTTCCCTCTGCCTTCCCTAACTCACTTAATATCATTGCCATCCACCAAGTTCTATTAAACACTTTCAAGTTTCCTATGTTTTAAATCCTTTTCTACTGATGGTGATTCACTTTATAATGTAATGATTCACTTTGCAATGAGCTATTATTGATTAATTTGATACTAGACTCTCTTTACCTGACGTTTTCCTGTCTTTTGGACAGGAAGAAATATTCCCAGAATAGGAGTTTCCAGAATTTGCGGCTAATTTTTTAAAAAGCTTTTAATCTATAGGATAGGGCCCCAAACTCCTCCCTCTTCCCTGCCTTTCCAACTCCCTACACACAAACACACACACACACACACACACACACACACACACACACACACAGTTTGTCCTTTATTAAATCTGACTGCTTTTTAATTCTCTTTTTCTGGTTCCTTTGTCTTTCCTGTCTACTATTTGCACCATGGTTTTCCCAAAGGTTTGGTTTGCAACTCTCTTACTCTTCTTACTTTATTCCCTTATCGGTAATCTCACTTTTTTCAGGGCTTCAGTTACTATTGAAGTGGTGATGATTTCTCCAGATTTGTCTCTCGATGTCAGAGAACATCATTCTTGAGCTTCAGAACCAAACTTCCAATTACCAGATGAATATCTCTATCTGCATGGTACCTAAAGATTCATAGCCTTTGGAAATCTAAAACCTCCTCTCTAAACCACTATTTCATACACATTATTTCATATTTCATTTATAGGTATACATGTTTTAAAACCCTGAAATGCTGTCTATCTCTGAGTTCAGTTCATTCATAAAAGGGATGACATTTCTGATATCACTATGCGAATCCTCTCACCTATAGCCCTTTAATCTCTAGGACACTTTCCCCTAATATTGAGTCCGTGCAGCAATGTGATACTGATCTTCCTTTCCCCTTAGGTCTCACTCAGACGCACCTTGTAGCAGTCGTTAGCAATGAGCTGTAAGAGGCTAAAGGACTCGCCAGAGGTTTCCATCTTGAGGTAAAGTTCCCAGGCTAGTCTTGGTTTCTTATTCATAATGTCTACAAAGAGAAACAAAGATTAATGCTTTTTAAATGTACAAGAAATACACTTCTGCATCTTGCTAGTCTATGGATTTGGTTCTATGTTACAAATATACAAAGTAATGGTAAGCAGCTCTTACATGGGAAAGCTTACAATGTCGGCATTAAGCTGGTTTCCCCATCAGAACTCTACCATACTTAAAATACTTAAGTTAGGCTTTACATAGTTATATCTTTTTAGATTGGGTTGACTTCCAGTAGTTCCAACTTTGCTCATCTGCTAAAAAGTCATCTATCATTCATTCAATCCCACTCATACAGTTCCAGCCTCACTTAGAAACCTAATTGCTAAAATTTTCCCATGACTTCAAAAACTCAGTGAACATTTTAAAACCAAGTGAAAAAAAAGGAGCAAGAGAGAGACAGACAGACAGAGACAATAGGCTATATAGTACACACAAATTATGTTTTTGACATTTTATCACTTTTCAGGCCTGCACCAAAGTGAAAAGGTTAAATTAGCATAACAATATCATTTAACAAAAAACAATGTAAACTCAGACTCTGGAAGCTTTAATAGGCTAAAGGAAGAACTTGGCATCTTTTAGGACTGTTTATGCTAGGTCAATGTCATATGGTAGAACTAATCACAGGGTAAACATATATAACACACGTACGTGGCCATCCTTACTGAGTAGCATTAACAACCCTTAATCTCAGAGTTTCCTCATTGTACAAAACAAAATTAGAAAACACTCAATAAAAGGATTCCTCTATAACATTTAAAAGAAGACTCACAGCACCGAGCTAACCAACTGAGGTAAATGTAGTCATTTTTCATCTTCTCACTTTGGATTAAAAGGAAAATCTGTAAGAGGAGGAAAAAGGGAATAAACATGAAGATGCTTTTACAATAAAAATATCTATAGCAGCTTGCCTTAGATTAATGAGCATTATAAATGACCAAATTCTATACAGGCCACTGAGAAAAGTAAAGGACAATTTTTGTGCTGATTTATTTATTTATTTATTTATTTTGTGCGGTACGCGGGCCTCTCACTGCTGTGGCCTCTCCCGTTGCGGAGCACAGGCTCCGGACGCGCAGGCTCAGCGGCCATGGCTCACGGGCCCAGCCGCTCCGCGGCATGTGGGATCTTCCCGGACCGGGACACGAACCCGTGTCCCCTGCATCGGCAGGCGGACTCTCAACCACTGCGCCACCAGGGAAGCCCTTGTGCTGATTTTAAAACACTTCTCTCAGTTATTGATATCACAAGGTAACATGAGGTTGGTGAGAATATAGAAGATTTGAACAGAATAATTAACAACTGCACATGCTACTGGGCAATAAAGCAAGTCTCAACAGATTTTAAAGGACTGGTGTTATACAGACCACACTCTATGACCACAATACAATTCAGTTAGAAATCAAAATAAAATAACCTGGAAAGAATAACATACACACTTGAAAATCATGAAACATGTTTTAGAATAACTCACCGTCAAAGATAATAAAAAGGTCATTTCTAAACATAATGGAAATTAGAAAATACTTAGAATTTGAATAATAATGAGTTGAGTAATTTGTTGAATAATAACAAAACTGAATTAAATAATTCAATTGAATTATTTTGAATCATTCAGATAATCTATGGAGTTAGAAGTCAAGATAGTGGTTAGCCTTGTGGGGAAGAGATTGACTCAAAAAGGAGATGGGTGCATTCCCAGGGTTATGATAATATTCTATTTCATGATCTGGGTACTGACTATTTGGGTATGTTCACTTTAAAAATTCATCAAGCTGTGTATTTTGATTTGTATGCTTTTCTCCATGTATGTTATGTTTTTATAAAATTTATCCAAAAAAGGAAAACATGAATGTGGTTATAAAATCTATATATCTATTTATATTGCACTTTTTTTTTTTTTTTTTTTTTTTGCGTTACGCGGGCCTCTCACTGTTGTGGCCTCTCCCGTTGCGGAGCACAGGCTCCGGACGCGCAGGCTCAGCGGCCATGGCTCACGGGCCCAGCCGCTGCGCGGCATGTGGGATCCTCCCGGACCGGGGCACGAACCCGTGTCCCCTGCATCGGCAGGCGGATTCTCAACCACTGCGCCACCAGGGAAGCCCTATATTGCACTTTTTAATATAACCTAAGAACAAAAGAACTTTTAATAATCCTTTACCCTTAAACTTTCTATTTAAGTGAGAAAAAGATAACAATGTTTTTAGATAGAATTATTCAAACGCCTTCAAAAGCAAGTACCCACCTCTTCACCCTCACTGGTATTGCCAGTTGCAGCTTTGGCTTGGGCATAATTAAAGTTAAAGATGTCATCATTATAGAAGTAACTCTGAAAAACATCCAAGAATAGGTCACACTGAGCATTAACATATAAAATATAAAAACATCAGTCATACCAGGTAAACACAAAAATAATCTTAAGGAATTAGCTGATGCCACTACTACCACCACAGGAAAAGGGTGGTAGTAAAAGATACTCTAAAAGTATCTTATCTGTGACATACTATATACAGTATTTTGCATACAAAGTCATCTAGAAAATTCTACACTGACCTTAAATGAGTTGAGGTAAATCAAGACATCATCAAATTGCTTAAGCAGGAAGAAACAGGAAGCCATGCACTGCCTCCCTGGTATTGTATCTGAAATGGAATGGGAAAAGAAACCAGGTGTATTCATGAAACTAAAAGTTCTCTTTAGGGGCTTCCCTGGTGGCGCAGTGGTTAAGAATCTGTGTGCCAATGCAGGGGACACGGGTTCGAGCCCCGGTCCGGGAAGATCCCACATGCTGCGGAGCAACCCATACGCCACAACTACTGAGCCTGTGCTCTAGAGCTCATGCTCCACACGAGAGAAGCCACCGCAATGAGAAGCCCGTGCACCGCAACGAAGAGCAGCCCCCCGCTCGCCGCAACTAGAAAGCCCGTGCGCAGCAACAGAGACCCAACGCAGCCAAAAGTAAATAAATAAATTAATTAAAAATAATGTTTAATAATATATTTTTTTAAAGTTCTCCTTAGCTGAACTTTGAGTTATTTTATAATTTAGAGACAGGAATGCATTCCAAGACATCTTTCTAGATTCTGAAATTACAGATTCTGTTCAGTGGACAAAACATCAGCAAGATGGAGGTCACAGTACTCAAGAATGACCGATAATCTCTCTTGCGGTTAACTCTCAGAGTCCCACATGAGCACATGTCCTACAGGCTACGGTTTTCCCCAAATCTTTTCCAGGGCTTTGATTCTCTCACCCAACTCCAACACCTGCACACTCAACTGTCGTGACTTAGTATCCATCATTACTCATCTAAGACAACCTAACACTTCTGATCTCAAATGGAGAAATACTTTGCCATGGAACTATCTGATCCTCATCTTGACCAACTTTTTGTCTGATAACAGATTCGTATTTGAAGTGGCAGAGGATTAGAATAATACCTGACCCTCACCACTGTCACTCCCAATCTTCCTTCCTCTGTTCAATATTGTTCCCCCAAAACACTTAGCACAGTCAGATATACTATATAATCTATTTAAAAAAAAATATTTATTTACTTATTTGGCTGTGCGGGGTCTTAGTTGCAGCACGCAGGCTCTTTAAGTTGCGGCATGTGGGATCTAGTTCCCTGACCAGGGATCGAACCCAGGCCCCCTGCATTGGGAGCGTGGAGTCTTAACCACTGGACCACCAGGGAAGTCCCCTATAATCTACTTATTATGTTTATAGTCTGTTCTCTTTAGACTGTACACTGCACAAGCATAGGGGGATTGGTTTGTTTTGTTTACTGCTGTATCCCCAACACCACAATACACTTTTGTTGTGCAAATGAACTGAAATGGGGAAAGAAAATATTATCCAACAAATAGTTTTGGTGCAACATTTGAAAGAAAATGAATATCCAGGGGTGATTAGAATATTTAACAATCAGTTCAGCATGAACACTGTTCATCAGAATACATGCACTGGTGGGAAATATAGTTGAATATTATATAACTTCAGGGATAAAAAAGCATTTTCTAAGCTTGATACCCATGTAAGAAATCATTATAGAAAAGATAAATAAGATGTAAATGTTTTTATATGGGAAAAAAATACTGTAGGCAAAGTTAAAAGCAAATGACCTACTGGAAAAATATCTACAGCATGACAAAAGTTTTATACATAAAGAGCTCTTGAGAAATCAATAAAAGTTAACATTTCAAATAAAAAACAGAATCAAATTTTTTAAACTCTTATGAACTAGAGAATATACTTATTCTCCTCTATTTATATATCCTCTCATCCCATTTTAGCTGAGATGTTAAGAAGGGCTAATTTAATATTCTCTCCTGTGTCTGAGTTCCTACTTTATAATGGGAAGCCTAACAGATATCAAATAACAGAATCAAATTTTTTAAACTCTTATGAACTAGAGAATATACTTATTCTCCTCTATTTATATATCCTCTCATCCCATTTTAGCTGAGATGTTAAGAAGGGCTAATTTAATATTCTCTCCTGTGTCTGAGTTCCTACTTTATAATGGGAAGCCTAACAGATATATCCCTGGACAGAGAGTCAAACTTCACCAGTTAGTATATGACCAACTCCAGTTATAAATCATGCTCGCAGGTACAGATTCAGACATACCACATTCACTAGCTGATCCTCCCACCAACTGGAAGAACTGCTGGGCAATTTTCATATGATCCTTCTGAAAAACAAAGCAGAGCTGATACAGAAGAATAAGCTGAAAATATATTATTTGTATTACTTTGTGGTTTTAACATATTTGTCAGGATTTAACATATACCCTTGTTTTAAATCCTCCCCAAATCAATACTACTAATTCTTATTAGCATAAGCAACTAGAAAATGATAATCTGCAATTGAATTAAAACCTATTTAGGGTCAGATAGGAAAGAAGAAAAAAATCCAATCCCCAAATTCTATCTTAAAAGTATCTTCATTAAATGAACTCATTCATTCATTCATTTAACAAATATTTATTGCTCTTTTATCATATATCAGACCTTGTGGTAGGAGCTACGGCTATAACAAGGAGTATTTATTAAATAAAATCATTAATTTATTCAATAGCTATTTATTGCCTATTTACTACATGAAGCACTTTGGAGTGAGCTGGAGATAAAAAAAATTTATTTATATTACACTTTGTTCCAGAAAGAACTTACTATGCCATATTCAGAGGAATAAGAGCTTAATTTTAGTCAGCATTTTGGTACTTATAAAAAGCTTTTCCAGAGAAACAATTATTCCCATTTTACAGATGTCAAAATTAAAGCTCAGAGGTATGCAAGGTTAAAAAAAAGTCAGTGAAGGGACTTCCCTGGTGGTGCAGTGGTTAAGAATCCGTCTGCCAATGCAGGGGACATGGGTTCGATCCCTGATCTGGGAAGGGATCCGCAGAGCAGCTGAGCCTGTGTGCCACAACTACTGAGCCTGTGCTCTAGAGCCCGCACACCGCAGCTACTCAGCCTGCAAGCCGAAACTACTCAGCCTGCAAGCTGCAACTACTGAGCCCATGCACCGCAACTACTGAAGCCTGCCCACCTAGAGCCTGTGCTCTGCAACGAGAAGCTACTGCAATGAGAAGCCCGCACACGCCACAAAGAGTAGCCCCCGCTCCCTGCAACTAGAGAAAGCCTGCACACAGCAGCAAAGACCCAACGCAGCCAAACAAATAAATTTTAAAAAGTCAGTGAAAATTTGCAATGATTTGCTGTTGTTATTAGATATACACACTGTTTAACAATTGGGCTTTTTTTTTTTTAACCAAAGCAGCAATTCTTAGGGTTGTAGCTTTCTTTTTTCTTTATTTTTAAATTTCATTTTATTTTGTTTTATTTTTTTGGCCACGCTGTGCGGCTTGCAGGACCTTAGTTCCCCAACCAGGGCTCGAACCCGGTCCCTGGCAGTGAGAGCGCCAAGTCCTAACCACTAGACCACCAGGGAATTCCCCTTTTTTGTCTTTAAATAACAGAATTCTTTTCACAATGTAATCTGGACTGGGGGATATGGAGAAATAAAAGGAACTGCAGAAAAGCCTATTTGTAAGCTTATTGATGGTTGAAATTTGATGTTCATTTTGATCTTTTCTACACACATAACTTTACAAGCTACAGATTACCAGTAATTTTATACTCACCGAACCCATTTCCTGGCCAAGGGCTGCATTGACCACTCCTTTGAGGATATACTCCTGGACATATGGAATATCACTAATTAATTTAAAAGGAACGTGGAACTAAGAGATATCTTTCAAATAGATCATTTGCATCAACTTAATGCTTTATATATATTATCAAAAGTTACCCAAAGTCACTTTTCTCTGTTCTATCCCTGGTTTGAATGAAAGAATTAGCAGACTTTCATTTGTTTCCCAGGAAAGTATTCATATAACAGAATTCATCATATTTGTAAAATTCTCAATCTTAGGCAGAAAAACTCAGTGGACACTCACAGGAGTTAAGTTTTGTTTTTATTTCAATTCAGTGGAAAAAATTAACAATAAAATGTTTATGTAATAATTTTTACACCTTATCAGTCACTGCCATTCTCTGTGATGACATCATATATATATTATCAATATTTTTCCCTTTCCAATGTTATAATAACCTTTCTTTGCTAGTGATCCCTTACCTCAAAAAAAAAAAGTATCCTCTGATTCTCCTTTGTAAGGTATTCTTGCTTTTGGAGTCCTGAGGCCTCACCTGTATCCCCTTCAGACTTGGTTCTGTTCTTTAATAGATACTCTCCTTAGCTTTATCAATTTTTATGTGGGTACTATTTTTATTTAAGAGGGCTCATAAAAAGAACAGAACAAAAGATGCTGAAGCCTTTAATACACTGGAGAAATATACCTGTTTAGATCTAGAAACAGTTTTCAGTCAGTCTTTCACTCAATGAGTGGGATGCCTACTATGTGCTTAGTATACATAGTGTTGGAGATACAATACAGACACAATCCCTGACTGCAAGAAGCCAATAACCTAGCAGGGGACAAAGACACAGTACAGACAATCATACTTCTGACACAAGTTTCTATATCTAGTTTCATCAGAATTCTAGATTTCATATTTTCAAACATCAACCCTTTTGAGGAGATGACCACATATACGGGAGTTTACAAATATCAAGAAGCCCAGGATATTCATTCTCATATCAAAAGTCTCACATAAAAAAAAAAGTCTCACATAACATTCCTAGATCAATATATACGATCTTTCCTGAGATTCTACAAGCAAGAATCTTCTCTAAGATGCCTTCTGAAATTCCACTTTCAACAGAACTTGGTTAGTAAAAATGTAACACATTCGCAATTACCTGAGGAGTAGTAGGTTCCAGATCCTTAATTAAGTTATAAGCTTCTTGTACATCATCTGAAATATAAGAAATAAGTAGTTATACTAATCTGTATCCTAGCAAACTCTTCTGAAACAGTCTCCCAAACGATAAGATCCTTCAAACATTCATGGGAAGTATGATTTGTTTTTTTTGTCTCTTCACTCTCCATCAAGTTCAGTGTTGAGTAGTAGATAACCAAATACCTGTAGGAAGCCCATATTACGCCATGAAGCACCTAAAAGTTCAAGCTAACATAAGGAATGGGGAAGTATATGCCAATGGCATTGTAATTATATAAGAAAAACCACCATTGTTTTAAAAGATATATAAAGTATGTAGGAGTGAAATGACATGAAGTCTGGGATTCGCTTTAAATATTTTAGCAACAAAAACAGAAGGGGGAGGATAAATGAAACAAGACTGGTGATATCTAGAAGACTGCTGAATCTGGGATGCACATTTGGGTGTTCATTTTGGATGTTCATACTATTAACTTGTTTTGTTTATGTTTGAAAATTTTTAGAATAAAAATAAATTCATAAAATATATAAGGTGTTTCTTTAATTCTCATCCAAAAGCATATTTCTTTGTGCTTATATATCAAATTAGAGAGAACTATTTGCAAGTTCATGTTCTTATGCTAATAAACACTTACATTTTCCTCGATGAGGAATATGTTGTCTGGTTGTTTCTACCATGCACCTACAAAGGCCCACACTGTTAGTCCGAGGTCCATGACAGAGTGCCAGCACCACTACATGGTAACTCCTACCCTGTACTCACAATTGTTAGATAAAAGACTGCTTTAGGCATGTGTCTAACAATTTTATCCTTACTTAGGGGAAACAAATATCATGTTCTCTTTGCATCATACTATTTCTCATGAGAAGCTGGGGGTACAAATAAACAGAAAGGCAGACAATTAGAGCAAATAAAAAACAGTGAATGATGAAAAAGAAAAGACTCAAGAAAATGTAGATGTACATTATACATAGGGGAACACAAGAAAAAGAAGAAACAAGGGAGGGGAAGGAAAAAAAACAGAAAAACTGAAATAGAATGAATAGAGAACAAAGGGCAGAAAAATAAGAGGAAAAGAAAAGAACAGAATGAGTGAGAGATTGGAAGCAACAGAAGAGGAAAGAGAGAATAAAGAGAAAAGGCACAACAAATAAATACCAATAAATTTGTTCTGTCCTACGAACCTGTTGCAAACATATTTTGGAAGTATTATGAATTGATTTTAAAGATTTAGCAAGTAGTTCAGTTAGAGATTAAATGTTCTAAAATATCTTCAATAGGCAAGACCAAGACACAGTTTTCTTACCTTGACGAAGGTAGTAAATCACTAAGTTTAGCCTAGCTTCAGGAATGACATCAACCAGGGGAGGCAAAACCTGCAAAGCCCCTTCACCTCCTCGGAAAACAACCTAAAGACAGAGAAACTCTGTATTATGGCAGCAATAACTATGAGTTCACTTATTGGTGGAAATGTGTAAGCAGCTGACACAACAGTTATTCTCTGAAAGGATGAATATATTTTTGAAGCTCTCTATAAACGCATGACTTTGACCTAATTAAAAGAAAACCATCCTAAATTATAAGAAATAGAATAAAGGTATAACCCTATTGCATACATTTCCTTTTCTCCTCATAAGAACCGTAGAAAACTCTTAAAGTACCCAATAATTAATGAAACTTTTTTTCTAGACAGATATTCTCTATCAAAAACTCCATGAAGGAATTTATATAATCTTGCTGAGACTGTTGCCTCATCTCTAAATGGCATTAGTAATGTCTACCTTTCAGGGTTATCATGAGGATTAAATGAGTTAAAGTGGGCTAAATGTGTGGCACATAGTAGGTAATATTTCATTTAGGTTTTCAGTAAATATTCATTAGCACTTACTATATGCCTGGTATTGTAATAGCAGGGCTACACCAGGAACAAGTCACTCCCCTATCACTATATAGGCTATACTCAGGTGGGGAGAGACCTTCAAAGAGCAAACTTAAGTATGTTGTCGTATGATAATAAATGCTACAGAGAATAGCTAAAACAAAAGCACCATTCATGAAAGGACAGTTTTGCATACTGTTCTGTACTCAGAGCCTAGCACAGTATCTGGCACACAGTTATTTCACAAATAAGTATACAGAAATCAAGGCAATCAGGCATAAACTACTAATCTCTTTTTTCTATATCAAAATATCCATATGGTCATCTTATTTGCTTCCTCCTTGTCTGAGATGCTCCCTTCTCTTGCCAAGATTAATTCCTTCATCTATCTTCTTTGATGTCATAACTTCTGACTCCATCTGGATCTTGTTTCTGCATTAATCAATCATTCTATTTCATTAATCCTGGTCCCATTTCTCAACTTCAAACATGCACAAAGGTTTCTGCTCTCTTGAAAAATCTTCCTTCCACTTGGTGCCACTGTTCCCTCTGGATAGCACCTTATTTTTCTCCTTTCTTTCAACGCCACACTTTAAAAGTATGTGGTTCCCTGCTTCAACTTTCTTCTCACCCTCTCACTCCTTAAGTTCCCAGAAAACTTGCTTCTGCTCTCTGCACACTAGTAAACTCACTCTACAAGTCACAAATTAACCCCTTTGGCCAAATTCAATGGACTACTCTGTCTTCTTGCTCCATGACATACCTGCAGTTTTGACACTGATGGAATAGCATGACAACAATAGCACTGTTTACTATATGCTTACTCTATGCTGCATACTGCTTGAGGTACCTTATACACATTACCTCATTTCAACTTCACAAGGAAATAAGGTAGGTACTATAATTTCCACTATTCTACATATGAGAACATGGAGACTCATCAATGCTTTGTGACTTACCCAATGTTACAAAGCTAGTACATGGTATAACTTGATTTTGACCTCAGATCTGACTCCAAAAGTAGATGTTAATAACAACAATTTATATTGCTTAATATTTTTCAGGTTTTGTTTTAGACAGTAAGGTAACCTGTATTCATTGGAAAAAACTTACATATACTATTACAACAGGAAAAAGGAAAATTTCCATTTTTTCACTTTTCTCTTTAATCCCACCCTCCAAGAATAATTCCTATTGCTAGCTAATATGCATCTCCCAGTTATACGTACATATAACAATTCTTTATTCTGGCTGTATATTATGTCCACTTGGGAAACTTTTAAGAAAAGTACTCATGGCTGAACCCTAGGCAACCATTCAGTAAAAATCGCACCCATCATTAGTTTTAAAAATCTCCCAGGTGATTAAAATGTGTACTTGTAATGACATTATAGTTAGAAGCAACCTAAGTGTCCATCAACAGATGAATGGGCAAAGAAGATGTGGTCTATATATACAATGGAATATTACTCAGCCATAAAAAAGAACGAAACTTTGCCATTTGCAGCAACATGGATGGACTTGGAGGCCATTATGCTAAGTGAAATAAGTCAGACAAAGAAAGACAAATACTGTATGATAACACCTATATGTGGAATCTAAAAAATGCAGCACACTAGTGAATATAACAAAAAAGAAGCAGACTCACAGATATTGAGAACAAACTAGTGGTTACCAGTGGAGGGTGGGGCAATATAGCGGTGGGAGAATGGGAGGTACAAACTACTGGGTGTAAGACAGGATACAAAGATGTATTTGTACAACGCAGAGAACATAGCCAACATGTTGTAATAATTGTAAATGGAGTGTAATCTTTAAAAATTGTATAAAAATCAGAAAAAAATTTAAAAATGACATTACTGTTGACCCTTGAACAATGGTGGAGTGGGTGGTTTAGAGGCACTGACCCTCCACACAGTTGAAAATCCGAGTATGATTTATAGTCAGCCACCCACATCCATGGTTCCTCCACATCCGAGGATTCAACCAACCTCAGACCGTGCAGTATTTACGATTGAAAAAACTCTGTGTGTAAGTGGACTCATGCAGTTCAAACCCGTGTTGTAGAAGGGTCAACTGTACATTATCGAGGTGCTTTTTCTCGCCTGCCCTTTCTTGAGATATTTTCTTATTCTCCTTCTTCCAGCCACTTAAATACAAATGCTCTCTTGGAACCATGTTTTTCTCTGTTTTTAACCCTTTCTTCAACTATCACTACTCTTAAGAAAACTCCTAAACCTGTTCTCTGGTCTTAATCTCTTTCCAAGTTTAATTTCCAGACTACTACCTCTAACACATCATTCTCCACAAAAATTAATCTGTCTTTAATTTATAAACTAGACTAGAAGTGATAAGATTACAGGCAGAAGCTCATAATAAAAAATAACCACAGAAAACGCTATCTGTGATGGAGGCCTGAATTAGAGGAGGAATGGAATGAATATAAGACAATACCAACAAAGAATTAATAGGATTAAGTGACTGAGTGGCTATCAGAGATAAAGGGGAAGAGAGAGTCTAAAACAGCTATGGTTTTCGGCATTCCTACTCAGAGACTTGGTGCCAAAGAAGGTACAGAGAAATCAGAAGGAAAAGGAGTAGTTATTATTATTGCCATTTTCAGATGAGGAATCTGAAACTCAACAATATTAAATAATTTTCTCAGTGTCCTGGGTGTCTGAGTTGAATGCAGCTGCTTTGCACCCACTCTACTGCCTAGTCAATGGAATCAAACTTGAAACTTCATCTGAATGTTTGTTTTTTTTTTTTAGCAATGGCCATCATAGTCCAGCCCTAAACCTAACCCCCTTTTTACTTTTTCACTAAGTAAAACTTTAATTTTTCACTGTGCCCCAGTGCAAACTTTCTGTTCTAGTAAATTCAAACTGCTCACAACCTATCACATATGCCTTCTTCATTCATTTATCCATGTCCCTGCCACAAATGAACCCTATAAATCCCAGCCATCTTCCAAAGACCAGCTCAAGCTTTACTTTCATCAGAATATCCTTCCCATTTATTACAACCCAAAGGGATATGTTCCTTTGTCTTTGCCAACAAAATGAAACGTGGATCTCACTGCCTTACACTTCTTTCTAAATGTTAAGTATGTATTACTGCCCTCCCAATAAGGATTTGCTTGAGGAAAGAACCTGATATCTTAAACTCATTCTCTCTCCTCCACAGCAAGAAAGAGTTTACTTAAAGTAGAGAAATACTTGTTGAGATAACTCCCTTCATTCATCTTTCTAACCACTGTGATGTACCAAAATAGGGTAGCCCTCAAGTCAGTCAAGACTGCAAACTATTATTCACCAGATTGTGCCTGATGAGCTCTTTAGCAAATTCAAAGGAAGAAGAAGCGTTGTCCATCAAGCTTTTGAGTTCTGCCTGGAATTAAAAAAGGAAAGCCTTATGAAAATGAGAACTGTATAGTTCTTATATCACAAATAAAATGTTACAACATTTTATAGTTTAAAAAGAATTTAACATGCTGTTCCGTTTGTTCTGCAGGACTCTAAGAAATAATCAATGTAATTATTATTATCCTCATTTTACAGATGAGAACATTGAGGCTTATAAACATTAAGTGACTGAACCTTACACTAATCAGCAAGTTTGAAACTGGTGAACCCAAGTTTTTAGACTCCTAGAGTTAGTCTTTTCTTTCAGGTGACAAACTTTTAACAACTAAGGTTGATTCTTCAATCTGACCATTCCACCTATGTCCTGAATTTTCATACTATCTCCTTCCTGCTGAATTGGCCTTAATTTGTATGATGCAATTAACATAACTTCTCCCCTCTATGTTATTATTTATTAGACCTATCAGATCTCTTCCGTATTATCCTGCACCCTTAACTTCCCTTAGAAGAAATGGTCAGCCATTTCCACAGTGTCTTCACTAATGTCCTAGACTCACTTACCCCCTTCCTCAGCTTTCTGCTATTCCCATCTTGCCACTCTATAATTTTGATTAAGCCTCCTCACCTCCTTTTTCTACTTCCATCAGTGGGTACCTAAGCTTTTCTGGATAAAATAATTAAATCCTTGATTATTCTCACTAAGCACTACAAACTTTTTCTACCCGATGTCACATAGGAACGAACACCTATTCAGCAATCCATTTACTAATCTCCTCTCTTGTCCACAGCAGTAATTCCAAAGCCTTGGGTCAGCGGTCCCAAACCTTTTTGGCACTGGGGACCAGTTTCGTGGAAGACAATTTTTCCACAGACGGGGTGGAGGCGCAGGGGGATGGTTCAGGCAGTAATGGGAGCAATGGGGAGCGCAGATGAAGCTTCGCTTGCTTGCCTTCCACTCACTTCCTGCTGTGCAGCCTGGTTCCCAGCAGGCAGCGGACCAATACCGGACTGTGGCCCGGGGCTTGGGGACCCCTGCCTTGGGTAATATTAGGCTAGTTCAGCAGTTTTCAAGCTTCCGGATCTCAGGATGTTTTTTAAATCTTAAAAATTATTAAGGATCCCAAAGAGTTTTTGTTTATGTGGGTTATAGCCATTCATATTTATTGTATTAGAAATTAAAACAGAAATTTTAAGTAATCAATTAATCAAAACTAATAATAAACCCACTACACATTAACACAAATAACATATTTTTCTTTAAAAAAACTGTATTTACCAAAACGAAAATTTAGTGAGAAGAGTGCTGTTTTATATTTTTGCAAATCTCTTTAATGTCTGGCTTAACAGATGACAGCTGGATTGACATATCTGTATCTGCAATCAATCTATTTTGAAATCATGTTGTCTCTGGAAAACTTCACTGCACACTTGAGTGAATGAAAGTGAAAAAACAAAATCTTTTAGTATTATGAGGATAGCTTTGATCTCAGGCAGGGCCAGCCAGGACTAAAGGTGAGGCAAGGGAGCTACCTAGGGCACAAAATTTAAAGCAGCACTCACTGCACATGAAAAGATGTTCACCTTCATTGGTTATCAGGGAAATACAAATCAAAATTACAATGAGCTTCCACTTCACATCCACTGGGATAGCTAGAATAAAAAAGTCAGATAACAACAACTGTTGGCAAGGATGTAGAAAAATTGAAACTCTTATACATTGCTAGTGGGAATGTAAACTGGTGCAGCCACTCTGGAAAACAGTATGACCCAACAATTCCACTCCTAGGTATATACCCAAGAGAAATGAAAACATGTTCAAAACATGTCCAAAAACATGTATACAAATGTTTACAGCAGCATTATTCATGATAGGAAGAAGGTGGAAACAATCCAAATAACCATCCCCTGACAACTGGAAAAATAAAATGTGGTATATCCATACAATGGAATATTATTTGGTCATAAAAATGAATGAAGTACTGAAAAATGCTATAACATGATGAACTTTATAAACGTTATGGTAAAGTAAAAGAAGCCAGTCATAAAAGATCACGTATTATATGATTCCTTTTTCAGGAAATATCCCAAACAGGCAAATCCATAGAGACAGAAAGTAGATTAAGTAGTTGCTTAGGGCTTGGTGAATAGGGGTTGATAGCTATAGGGTATGGAGTTTCTTTTTGAGGTAATGGAAATGTTCTAAAATTGACTGTGGTGGGAATTCCCTGGTGGTCTGGTGGGTAGGACTCCGTGATTTCACTGCCGAGGCCGAGGGTTCGATCCCCCGTCAGGGAACTAAGATCCCGCAAGCCTCATGGCACAGCCAAAAATAGAGGAAAAAAAAAAAAAAAGAATCCGCCTGCCAATGCAGGGGAAACGTGTTTGATCCCTGGTCCGGGAAGATCCCACATGCTGTGGAGCAACTAAGCCCGTGTGCCACAACTACTGAGCCCGCATGCCACAACTACTGAAGCCTGCGCACCTAGAGCCCGTGATCCACAACAAGAGAAGCCACCACCATGAGAAGCCCGCGCACCACAACGAAAAGTAGCCCCCACTCGCCGCAACTAGAGAGAGCCCGCGCACAGCAACAAAGACCCAATACAGCCAAAATAGAAATTTAAAAAAAAAAAAAAGAACAAATTTCATCACTACCTCAGCAGCTTTGCCATTGTAAAGGCGAAAATGATTACAGGCCTTAAGATTGAGTGCGATGGTACTATCAGGAATTTGCTGAAGATAAACAGCCAGAACTTCTTGAGACACATCATAGTAATCCAGCTTGTAGTAACACAGGGCCACATAAACATTGAGGGCAAGGTACTCCCTATTAGATGAAAGAATTAAGGATTAACAATTTAAGTCTACTTCACAGAAATGTTGTCAAACTACAGACCTTTTTAATGGCTCAAATGGACAGCAAGGCAAAGAGGACATTTCTTCTTTTAAAGAAAAAAGAAGAATATAATCAGTGTAGCACCTTTCTTTTTGTATTATAATATTTAAGTGTTTTGACATAAGCAGAGTAAAAGATGACAACTAGAGGAGAAAGGGAAAAGTTCAACTACTACCTATTCATGTTTAAAAAAACTAACGTAATCAGTAATCGATTATAAACTCAAATAAGCAGACAAGGCAAGTAGATGTGACGACTGAGGATGTGAATGTGTGGGAGATTGTGGCAGTAAAGCAAAAGAAGGGAGAGGGAAGTGGATGAGATATTTTTGGGATGCGGGAGAGAAGCCAAGTGGTCAGTGATAAAGTTGGAACATTAATTCTTCAGAATGATTTGTTTCTAATTTTGTCAGCAATTACCTAGTGTGACTATAACACTGAAATTGATACACCTAGACCATGCATTTTCAACAGGTGTGATATCACCCCCAAAGGGGCAAAAATTGGTTCTTATGGAGAGGTGGAAAATCATACTCATTTTATATATAAAGCATAGATATACATACAGTACATAAACAGATATACAATATATCTATGGTATTGAAACTTCATGGGAGGGCAATTAACGGGGGAAAAGTCTAAAAAGCCTCCTTGGAAGGTCAATAATGAAATAAAGGCGGAGAAACCCTGATCTAGACAATAAGGAGTTCTTAATCTCACCAGATTATTAGCTAAATAGATTTGAACACATGGTGATATTAGATCCAAAGGACACTAGGTCCTCAGCCAAACTAGGTACAGAAGAAAGTAACAAAATGAGATTTCAGGGAAGCATAAATGGACACAGACCTGTTATCTAGCAGTATTCGCTTATAAATATCAATAGCTTCTTGGTAGTGAGATCGCATATAGTGGATTGAGGCCAAACTGAGTTGATCTTCTGTGATATCCTGAAGATTCTGATGAAAGTTCATCAATTTCTTCTCATCATTAAACTAAAATTGTAAGAGAGCAAAAGACGTGTAAAGATTCACATTAGAGTATGGTTACAGAAATCAACACCTACGTAATGGATATTTTAACTTCTTCCCTTCAGCTTCTGGTGTTCTTTACCTCTCTTTCAGAGAAAGAATAAAAATAGTCTCTGGGGACTTACCTGGCAGCACAGTGATTAAGAATCTGCCTGCCAATGCAGGGGACACGGGTTCGAGCCCTGGTCCAGGAAGATCCCACATGCCGCGGAGCAACTAAGCCTGTGCGCCACAACAACTGAGCCTGCGTTCTAGAGCCCACGAGCCACAACTACTGAAGCCCGCGTGCCACAACTACTGAGCCCGCATGCCACAACTACTGAAGCCCGTGCACCTACAGCCTGTGCTCCGCAACAAGAGAAGCCACCGCAATGAGAAGCCCGTGTACCGCAACGAAGAGTAGCGGCTGCTCGCCGCAACTAGAGAAAGCCCGCATGCAGCAACAAAGACCCAACGCAGCCAAAATAAATAAATAAATAAACATTTTAAAAAATTAAAAAAAAAATAGTCTCTGGAGGCAGAGCCTTAATAATGGAACGCCTTTAAGTTACAGCTCATATTAATTACTTGACACCCCTCTTCTTACCTTCTTTTTCTTTTCTATTTCTTTCTTTATATCTTCTCCCTTTCCTTTTTTTCCTCTGTCTCTATCTTTTTTACATGCTGTTTATAAGAGGGACATTTAAAATAGAAGGACACAGAAAGATAGAGAGTGAAAGGATGGGAAAAGGTACAATAAGCAAACACTAACCAAAAGAGAGCTGGTGGAGCTACACAAATATGACAAAGTAGTCTTTACATGAAGAGAGATTTTTGGAGATAAAGAGAGACATTTCATAATGATAAATGTTTCAATCCACTAGATGGACATAACAATTCTAAATCTGTAAACACTTAATGATAGTCTGCAAAACATGTAAAGCAAAAATCGAAAGAACTAAACAGAGAGACAGATAATTATAGCATGAATTTTTTTTTGTTTCCCCCCGCACTGCCCGGCTTGCAGGATCTAGCTCCCTGGCCAGGGACTGAACCCGTGCCCTTGGCAGAAAAAGAGCAGAATCCCAACCACTGGACCAACAAGGAATTCCCAAAATTTTTAAATGCACCAAAAATAATTATTTTCAAATACTACCTTTGGACAATTAGATAAACGTCCTGTAAAATAATTTAGCACTATCAATTAAAAGCTTTAAATTTTTATTGTTCATACTCAGTAACTCAGTAAATCCATTTTAGGATGTTAGAATCACATTTTTATAATTAAAATGAAAACCAATCTGGAAGTTAAATAACTAGAAGTGTTGAATGAATTGTGGCACATGCATATGATGGATTGTTATTATTTTTTTTTTTTTTGCAGTACGCGGGCCTCTCCCTGCCGTGGCTTCTCCCGTTGCGGAGCACAGGCTCCGGACGCGCAGGCCCAGCGGCCATGGCTCACGGGCCCAGCCGCTCCGCGGCATGCGGGATCCTCCCGAACCGGGGCACGAACCCGCGTCCCCTGCATCGGCAGGCGGACTCCCAACCACTGCGCCACCAGGGAAGCCCTGGATTATTATTTTTAAAAGTCTGGTTTTTAAGACTAGTGACTCAGGGGTACACTCGTACTATAAAGATAAGTTTAAAACAAAAGCAGAATACAAAAATATATATTTAACATGAATCCCATTCTGCAAAACAAACAAAAATACAAATATGCATATAAAAAATAATTATCCCAAAAAGAGATATGCCAAAAGGTTGAAATTCAGTTAGCTTTAAATATGGTAGATGTTATATCCTTTTATTGCATATTTATATTTTGCTTAATAGAATGTGTAATTATATAATATGAAAAATGATTTAAAAAATCATTCTATGACATGATCAAAATTATTGCTATAAGGCAATTCTGAAAGGTATGTATTTATTTTCAGGAGTCAGGACAAGGTGTCTTTGATTCTGTTTCCTAAGAGACAATAAGATGATGGAAACAAACTAATCTTAAATGACTACTGCTTAAGAAGAACTAAAACCTAACATTTCTGAATAAATAAACAGAGTAAAAAAACATTAATGGGGGAGAAAGTCCTATAAAATTAACACCTGCATTCTACTTGTTCTAGAAATACTATTAACGAGACTTTCTACTTAATTTTCTTTCACCCTTGTTGATAACAAGAAGAAAGAGAAAAATATTTTAAAAACAAAAAGTGTGAAGTCAATTATACGTCAATTAAAAAAAGATATACATAAAAAAATTTTTTTAATCTTAAAACATTAAAACAAAAAGTGTGAAATAGGAACGTAAGTACCTTGTGAGCCAAGTGGAAGAGGAGGCGGTTTTGAAGTCGGCTTTTTGGAGCTGTGAAAAAAATCCAAGGTGCTTATTAAAGAACTCAATTGTCTATGGCACTTAGTCCCTTGCAGGAGTGACACGAGACGGATAAATCTCCCCAAATCCTTACCTAATGGATCCTGCTACGTCTCTGCTATAATATATTAATGTATATTAATTAATGTATATTAATTAATTAATATTAATTAATAATTAATGTGTTATTTTAATCTAGTCCTACTGCAGTAGCAGCAGCATCACCAAGAACCAGAAGGAAAATGCTGTAAGGTTCTGCTCTTGCCCTCACTTCTTCCTCACTCTGTGGTGGTAAAGCATAGCACGGCACTCCTCCTGGTTCCAGTGGCAGCCCACCGTGTAGTTCACACGCTGAACCAAACACTGGAAGCAAATGGTTATGGTCATCTCAATACATGTAGGAATTCACTCTCATTCAGCTGGTCTTCCAGTGTTCTTTGTCGATTCCTTCTGAAACCCCTTTTCATAATTACAGTGCCATATTTTCCTCAATACTAGCCCAGTCTCCATTTCATAGATCTTCTGGCACGATAATCTACCACCTAAAACAGGGAGCCAAGCAAAAAGGTGAACACCTCTTAAGTTCCAGATCCCTTTTGTGCTCTTGGAGAATTTTCCTAATTCTAGACACTCAATCTTATATCTCTTTACAGCAAAAAGTCATACTTCAATGTATAAAAAAGAAAAATATATATGGAAAGAGAGATAGCTACCTTGATCACCTTAGCTGTGTCTAACTGTTTTAGGCACAGAGAGTCTAGAAACATGAGATAAATAAGTCAAAGGCCTTTAGAACTAATTTAGGAAAATTAGAATTCCATGACTCTGAACTGGAATTCTATCTAAATATGTATATATCAGTTAATTCTCTAAGATTTCTACCCTGAAATACATTCTTCCCTAACATATCTCCTAACAAACATCCTTTTGCCCACTTTCTCTACTTTTCTTTGAATTTAATTTGATTCATACTCTAATTATCCTTAATCTTTCCTCCCATAGTTCCCTTTTGCCCTACTCTATTTGCAAATTTGAGTCCAGTTCTCCTAAGATGACTGTCCTGGTAAGTAAAGAAAAAGGGAAGAAATCTGGATTCTTCAAGTTGGAATTACTTGGCTTCTCATTCAGAAGCAGGAAAAGAAGCTATAAAATGCACATTCATAACAGCTTGAACAACTATACCCAACTCGTACCAACAGCATGAACTTCCTACCACAGTGGAACCTAAGAAAGGCACCTTGCCCTTTCTCTTCTCTCATCCTTCTGCTTTTTGGCTTTAGCTTCTGAGGAGGTGAACTGGGGAGGGTAAGCAGCACACAGATTAACTCTCTTTTTAAACATAAAGTTGCTAAGATCCAATATTCTTTGAAGAGTAAAACTTTATTTTTTTTTTAGCTTTCTAATGTCACTTGATTTTTCCTCAATAGAAAAAGGAATTAAATAAGTTTTAAAATCTTCAAAATGACTCTTACTATTAGTGAGAATACCAGATATTAAAAGGGCCCATTTACCTTTAAATCCAGCTTCTTCAGCTTGTTTATACATTCCAAGAAAAAAGTAGGTACAGGCTAGGTTCACCCAGACTTCAGGATTGCAATTTTCCTCTTTCGTTGCATTTTCATATTCCTGAAACATACATTAAGCAGTGATCCCTTTCAGCAGTAGGGTAATCAATGGGCCATTCCTTTATGTATAATGGGATAGGAGTTCTTACTGAGATTGGGCAACTTCACATTTAGGGACTTCTATATGCTCCCTACCTATTCTATACCTGTAATATGAAATACTGAAGCTAAGGCTCAATCCTACCCATGCAGGGCTGTTGTCCACATAACCTTACACTTGTTTTCTTTTTCCCCTTTTAATATTGATATGGGATAACAAACTGCAGAAATGAAAAGCAACTAAAATATTTTCTTTTTGCTAACTTAAAAAGACATAAAAAAGATGCCTTATTAAAAATGCATAGGTTCAGTTAACTTAAAATCTGATAACCTTAACACCCTACAAATTTCATTTCATTCTAATTGTTCTCTGGCTTTGTTTATTTGGCTTTACACTTTTAAAATTTGGTGTGTTCTTCTGTTTTTTATTCCCTGTTAAGGACAGTTTCTCAGATTCATTTTATTTTTAAAATAAAAATAAAATTTTATTTTATTTCATTTCATTTTATTTTTGGCTGCATTGGGTCTTTGTTGCTGCGCTCGGGCTTTCTTTAGTTGCAGTGAGCAGGGGCTACTCTTCGTTGCGGTGCGCAGGCTTCTCATTGTGGTGGCTTCTCTTGTTGCGGAGCACGGGTTCCAGGCACACGGGCTTCAGTAGCTGTGGCACACGGGCTCTAGAGCGCAGGATCAGTAGTTGTGGCGCACGGGCTTAGCTGCTCTGCAGCATGTGGAATCTTCCCGGACCAGGGACCGAACCCATGTCCCCTGCATTGGCAGGCAGACTCTTAACAACTGTGCCACCAGGGAAGTCCCTCCATAAACTCCTTTACTATTTATCAGTCTTCCCCAGATGCCTTTTTTCTTTCTTACTCTTTTTGGGCTACTCTCTTTTCTCCTATATCTTTCACATATACTACCATCTCCTATTCTGCCCTTTTCACATTTTCACTTTTCCCTCACTGATTTTGTTGCTTTTGTTCATATCACTTCCTCATTACCTGATCTTGGATACTTTTCATTTTAGTAGTGCAGGTTATTTTAATATCCTTAGATTACACTTTGAGAGTAAGAATATGTGGGAAAGTTCCAAACAATTTCATTTATGAATTAAAAATTATTTGACATAAGGCATCTACAATTTTATCTAGATCCATAATTGCATAGATTGTTGATTACATTGCAGGGTTTACAATGACCAAGAAAAAAAAACTTTCAAAGCTATACTTAAAAAATATAAAGATAATATAATCTTTTCTATGTCTAAAATTAACGACGCAAAACAACAATGAACTTCTTTTTGAGAAAAGAATCGTGAAATTTTTTATCAAAAGGGCTTATTTTTCTTCTCCTGAAGACTTCCTTAAGAAAGACTAATATTAGGGGCTTCCCTGGTGGCGCAGTGGTTGAGAGTCCGCCTGCCGATGCAGGGGACACGGGTTCGTGCCCCGGTCCGGGAGGATCCCACATGCCGCGGAGCGACTGGGCCCGTGGGCCATGGCCGCTGAGCCTGCGCGTCTGGAGCCTGTGCTCCGCCAATGGGAGAGGCCACAGCAGTGAGAGGCCCGCGTACAGCAAAAAACAAAAAAAACACTAATGTTAATATATTGAACAATCTCATTAGTATATATTTAAAAGGAAAAAGTAAACAGACATAGGTAAATATGCTTGCCTCAGAAGATTTCTGAGGCAACACATCAAAAAAGAGCCAATGGTTACTTCTGTTAACAAAGAAATAGGATTGAGGAAAGCATACAGGGTGACTTTTCTTTTTTCCTTTGTTCCCTTCTATATTGTTTGAATTTTACCATGAGCATGTATTATTATAATACAAAGCTTAATAACTTTTCAAAACCATTCTGTTATAAAAAAAAAGTTTCTTTAAACTAACCTCCAAAGCTCTCTTGTAGTCACCCAGATGAAAAGCACAGTATCCAATCCACAAATTAGTGTCTTCTTCTTGTTCGCCAACATGACGTTTGAACTTTACATTAAAATTTCATGAAAAAAAATCATGAATACTTTGAATAGTACACTCTCTGTTAAACACTGCTATGTTATTAATGAACAATAGGAAATCACAAATTATAGAAGCAAGATAATCTCAGTTTAATTAAACTGATACCTACAGAACTCAGCACAATTACCTTTACCTCAAATATTTCACAATTGTTTTTCTGTGTTTACTGACACCCTACTCCAGAAAGTATTTAAGAGTTATCCTCATAAAAATTCTGGGTGATATATAAGGAACATAAGAATTATGTGAAATATTTAATGCCAAATAACTGAAAGTTAGTGAAATTAAGTGATGGACTCAAGGCCACACACAGCCAGTAGGTGTGGTGGCAGGGACCACCGTAGTCCGTGGACTCCAAAGCCCATGTTTTCACCCCTCCATGCTCTACCCCGCATTCATCTTCACGCTTCAAACCTGTCCCGTGAGCACACACGTATATTTATTCATAGGTTATAACCTTTCACTGAGGACAAGCCATTAAATCATTCTATTACCCTTCAACAGGCTTACCAGGGCCTGCAAGAATTAAAGATGTTTAGAAGACCACCTAATCATTTATGGCCATTGTGAAAAAATATTCATGAATTCATCAGCCAATGAAAGAAAAGTCCTGTTCTGGAGGAAAGGAGTGAGACCTTGAAGGAGGAGTCTGAACGACCGTGGCAAGGTGAGATTTTTTTTTTCACTCTATATGGTGGTAAGTCAAAAACATGGGTAAAAAAGTAAAAATTAAACAGATCATCGTTGATCTGTGGTGACCTAAATAGGAAGGAAATCTAAAAAAGAGTGTATATATATATATATATATATATATATATATATATACGTATAACTGATTCACTTTGCTATACAGCAGAAACTAACACAGC
>NC_041218.1:14980876-14988241 GCF_002837175.3 Physeter macrocephalus
GTCCGGAGCCTGTGCTCCGCAACGGGAGAGGCCACAACAGTGAGAGGCCCGCGTACCGCAAAAAAAAAAAATTAAAAATAATTAAAAATAAAAGTAAAATTAAATTAAAAATTTAAAAAACAGATCATTGTTACAAAACCTCAGGTGCCTCGACCATTACAAGATGAAGACATCTGTTGATACTTTCTTGTCTGAATAAGAACTTACTCCTGTTGCTAACTCCATAATATTAGAAATTCTCCTCTCACCAAATACTGTGAATTTGAGTACAGTGCCTTAAGTCTGAAGAAATTCTTATTTGAGGTCTCCCTGAATTTGCCCCAGGAATTCCCTGGAGCCACAGGAGAGCTCACGAGACTTCCTCATCCTAAATCACGGCAGTTTCCATTCCCATCCATCATGGCACTTTGGCTACCTAAGAATGAAAGCGTAGCGCAGAACCTCCCTGACAACTTACAGGCAGCATGGGATTACACAATAAGGAAAGTGTGGTCACTGCCTCAAAGAAAAGAGAGAAGAGAAAAAGAGACTGACAAAAATTACACATGTATCTACCACTCAGTCCACTGATTTACAGAGCTAGATGGTCCTTCCAAGTCAACTCCCCCACTTTGAAGATGAGAAAGCTGATGCCAGAAGAGTTAAGCAATGTGCTCAATACCAGAGCACTGGCAAGAAACACAGGACTATACGTGAAAGACTGAGAAAGATATATAAAGCTAATTAAAACACTTATTGTTGATAGAGTAATATGGCTGTTGTAGTGCTTTAGAGAAATTATTATGGAACAACACAGCCAGGCTGTGCTGTCAAAACTCTTCATCTCTTCATTCTTTGGTGTACCCCCTCATTCTTCTATAACACATGCTTCCCAGAAAGCCGTTTCCCAAAGTGCAGCATCTTTGGAACATCTACATCAGAAGCACTTAGGCTACTTGCCCAAAATACGGGTTCCTGAGAACCACTGTAGGCTGATTCTGTAGAGAATCAGAACCCTTAGGGCAGGAGTCCAGGAATGTACATTTTAATAAGTACCCTAATTCTGATGCATATTAAAAGTTGAGAACTACTGCCATAGAGATTTGAAACATCTTCTGAAGATACAGTATTTTTAGACAATAAGCATGAAACATGGTAGAATTATTTAAATTTGATCAGAATGTTATAACATATAATAGGAATAAACCATAAATTGCTCAGGGGGTGGAATGAACAACATGTGAACTGACTGTATTAAATGTCCCTCTACATTTTTAGGCTGGATTCATCATCAGTGGGACTAGATATAATTAAAAGTGTCCCTCGAGAAATAAGTCTATCGTTTTAGTTCACCTTTAATCAGGTTTATAGTTAACTTGGAATCTGGAATCTGTGCCTGACAAGATTTACAGAAAGTCCCAGAATGCACCCACCTGTTCCAACAGCATAGCAACCAGCATTCACCCATGCATTCCTCTATATTCTGGTTATTCACCTCCTAAGAAGCAACCTTCTTTGGACATTACCTCCAACAGGGTAATAGCTCCAGTGAAATCTCTTTGTGAAAGTAGCTCCTCTAGTTTTGGAATCTTCCTACCTTTCTTCTTTCTTTTGTCAGTATGCGGTAGGTCCCTGCCTACAGCAGGTTTGGCCCTTGAAAGCATCTGTGAAAGAAACAACAAAGACAGCTGTATGATCCCATTCCGATGGTCAATACTAAACTGAGAGTGACGGCTCCAGGATTTATAAGTCAAATCCTTAACAACGAACCTCAGGTAAGCGTATTCAAATTCTTTCTGTAACATGTTATTTTACTAAAAGGGCCATCACCCTGTGTTTGAGCTAACGAAACTGCTACTCCCTAGTTCTTTATCTCCCCCAATTAGAGTGAGGTAAGAGATGCTTTCGCGCAGCTGCTGTCATCTCAGCCTTCCCTTGGTCCGCTTTCCATCCCACGCGCAGCTCAGGAGTGGGGAAATGGAGAAGCAGGAGGGAAGAAACAACGATGTATTTACAGCTGCATCCCTGTCCCCCGTGGGAACACGGGGAGGGCACAGACATCATCCTCTGCTGACAATCCTAGACAACCCAGAAGTATGTCTGGAACCTCTAATCTCCAGTCCCAGGAGCTACTCAAAGTTCTCCCTCACTGTTCAAAGCCACTAACCATCTTGGCGTCAGTCCTAGCAGACAGAAGAAGGCCGGGCCCCAGCGCGCCTCGGCATCCACAAAGCTCGCTCGGTCTCCACAGCAACCCCGCCGGGGGACTGGTCCGTGCCTGAGTAGCGCTCGCCGGAGAACCGGTGCCCTCCACGTCTTGGTTCCCCTAGGCTTTCACCGCTGCAGGAGTGAAAGTTTCTCCGGAGGAGAGCGTTGTTCTCTGTGCTGAGAGCGAGAGTCTGACTCTATCTCCGTGAGTTTACTTTAGGAAAAAGCGAATTAGAATGGCATTGTTTTTCAAATACAAGTTTCCCGGGAAAGTAATTTTCAAGGACCACTTCCGATTTGGACCGCGTTGGGCTCCTGAGCAACACGGGGCGCTGACTGGCACGTGATCGCCGTCTCCTGTGCAGTGCCGGGAAGCTTGGAAAAAAATTTCTGCCAAACCGAGGAAGCCGATGTTTGGAGGCGGGAGTTCACCAGAATACGGTTTCTTATTTCCATAGATAAAGCTACCCTTGTGATGTGACGTTGTATTGTGATTCCTGCTTATAGAATTTAGAATAGAACCTCTGATTTGTTAGAAATAGGGAAACCCAAGATGGAGTCACAGTGGCCCGTGTGGCACCCATCTTGATTGTTTCTAAAGATCTGATGTAAGATTTGGAATATGTAAATTAAGATAACTGGAGGATGAAGTCAAATAAGTAAATTGATTTTTTTTTTTTTTTTTTGGTGATGGGAGTTGGCTGTGTCACAGGGCTTGTGGGATCTTAGTTACCCAACCAGGGATCAAACTCGGGCCCTCGTCAGTGAAAGCCTGGAGTTCTAATGGCTGGACCACCAGGGTCCAGTAAATTGTTTTCAAAGGTGTGAGGAAAGATTTAAAGAAAGATGCATAACATGAGTTGTGCGTTTAAGTTTTATTCGCGATCTTTCTGAGGACTAAAGCCTGGGAGATAGCCACTCAGTAAACTGTGGCAACTACTCGGTAGAGGTAGGGGAGAAGCCAGTTTACACATGATTTTTGGCCAGGGCATACCTGAAGTCAAGCATATATTTTGGTAAGATTGCTAATTGTAAAGAACCGATGTCTCCAGTTAATCTTTTCAGCTTTTCTATGTATGGGAACATGCAAGAGTCTAGGGTCATTAAAATTCTTCCTGAGATATACATCTAACTATCTGTGGGACCTGCCTATTCGTGTGCGTCCAAAGCACAGATGCCTCATTCTGTGTTCGCCTTAAATTCCTCTAAGAGTCCTACTGTCAGTCAGCAACCGTGGTGGGTTACAACTGAACTCTTGTGGAAATGGGTGGTGAGCAATGCTCTTTGTCTTAGCGATCCTAATTTTTCGGGGTCCACACCTGTATGTTGACTTTAAAAAATGCACAACCTAAAGTTGACAGTTATGTTTTATTTGGGGAACCTTACTAAGGACTGTAGCCCGGGAATTAGCTTCTCAGATCGCTCTGAAGAACTGTTCCAAAGAGGTAAGTGAGGAGACAGGATATATAGGAGTTTTTGCTGGAAAAAAAAAATGTAGTCAGACTTCAAAAGATTACTGCTAATTACAAAAAACAGACATCTCAAGTAAAGGGTTTTAATGCTTTTCTATGTATGGGAAGATGCACGTGTCTGGGCTCATTGAAATTATTCCTTTGATATGCATCTTAACTATGTAGGGCCAGTATCCTCTTTTTTCTCCACCCTGAATTCCCCTCAGGATGCACTGTCAGGGCAGCTGCAGTGACTGTTGGCTTGATGGAAGACAGCATTTTTTGTTTACTGAAATGGCAGGCAACATTTTTTTGTCCACAGGTAAGGCTCCTTGTTGCTGGGGTTGTAACTGTTGCACCCTAGGGGTTGTACCTCACAAAAGACAGGGTCTGAGTGCAGTTGCTGGAGAAGGGTCTCGATGGACCGCATGCACTACGCTCGCTGGAGACTGCCCGTGTCAGAAGCTGCCGGAGTAGAAGGTGATTGCTGAGAAAAGCCAGCGCCACACTGGTTGCCTCTGCCTACATCTAGAACCCGTGCCTGCCATTTGCGTTGAGGATGCCTCCCTTCCCCTATCTCTCTTCAGAGTGGTTCCTTAAACCCTTTATTTTCTTTACTATTGGGTGTGACTAATTTGAGTGTATTGAGTGCAATAAGCCAAGTGATTTTAGCCTCTTATACAATTGGCTCATGACATGTTTTACGACTTCTCAATCCCACCATTCTTCCCTGGCCTTGTTGCTTTGGCTTGTGGCCAACACCCACACACATTAAAGAGCTATGATATGTGCTGGGTGGGTGACTTAATTTATCTATCTTACTCCTGAACCCAGTTAACGCAGATGCAAGGGTAGTCTAAAATCACCGAATCATGGAGTATTAGAGCTGGAAGGGACCTTTAAAGGACATCTAGTCCAACCCTCAGAATTAACAGACTAAGGAACTAACATCTGGAGGAGTGAAGTAATTCTCCCAAGTGTATAGATAGTTGTGTTATAGTTGAATTACATTACATACCCCTGGAATAACTAGCCCTGTAGAGACTCAGGTGTACCATAAGCTCATAGAAGGCAGGTATGACTTCTTAGACTCTTTTTCATCCTCCATGCACTCTAGCTCCTGTCCCCGCCCCTCACCCTCACCCCCAATCACTTGGAGAGTAAATGAGTGACTGCATATCTTCATTGCCTGATGTATACACTTTTGTATACATACAAACATGGAAAAAGACACATACCAAAGGCACATGCATAGTTTCCCCTCCAGCCCCCACCCTCTGGGAACCACTAACCCATCTTCTCTCCATATGGATTTGCCTATTCTGGACATTTCATATAAATGAAACCATACAAAGAGAGGTCCACATACCGTATGTCTAAATACTGAAAAATTTAAAATCAGCCTAGCAAACTGTTAAAATGTTTTATCCTCTTGCCTTGACAAATACACCATCACGAAGAGGGTCACTTTCCAATTTAGAATTCTCAGACTTCTTGGAATTCTGTTGGGGGAGGTGGCAGTGTGGAGAGAGCTACCCCCAGTGCTCACTCAGCCCACGCCCTTCTCTTCTCAGCCCATCTCTTCTCTTCTCCATCCTGCACCATGAGGGGCTCTGCATGTGCGTGGCCACCCAGCCCCCAAGTGCAAGGGTAGTCACCCGCTCTCCTGTGAGCAGTCACCCCCAGTAGCCCTAAAGGGAGGACACACACTGGGAAGAGACTGGCTCAGGTATGGAAACAGGCTTGGGGTGGTATGGGCAGGGAATTCCGAGTCCTAGCCACCGTAGTGTGGTGCGGAGGGCTGCAGGAACCCCTCAGCTCCATTGCCTCTTCATACCTGGTGCAGGGTGCAGTCAGGGCACAGAGCCCAGGGCAGGGACCCCTTTCGCCAAGGTCTAAGGGCATTGTTGCTTATTATGCTGTAAACAACCTTGTCGATCTTGCTCAATCCATTGAAATGATCTCTGATTTCCAGTAGTTTGTGATACTGCTTTAAACCTCTAAATCCCTGTAGAAGCTGTTTGAACTGTAGCTGTAATTATGAAGGGTAGAATATGGCATTGAGTGTGCTTGAGAAGAAGCTATTATTCCCAGCTATAGCTCTAAGAATCTAATGTGTTATGAAACATGTAATAACATAGACACACAAAAGCTGGTTGCACGGGTAAGAGACAAAGTTGCAACTTGCAACTTTATTGCAGTTGCAATAGAACAGCAGTTTCTGAAGAATTGTAAAAATGACCCAGGTTGTGATGATGGTTGTATGCCTATGTAAATTTACTGAAAAACATTGAGTTGTATACTTAAAACAGCTGAATTTTATGCTATGTGAATTGCATCTTGCTAAATCTGTGTTTTTTGGGGGGGGGGTTGTTTTTTAAGATGGTCCCGATCTGAGCTTGGAGTGATGTTCTGGAGTCCCCGTTGCTCCAATTTAGCCCTGATGCACAGTGATACTGACTGCTGGTCCTTGGAAACCACCTGTCAATCACCAGGGCCATGACTTGCTAAGGGAATATGAAAGACAGTAAGAAGTTTTGGCATTTCTTGCTCGGGTGGATTTTCCTTAAGGAAAAGTCTCATGAAAAGAACCCTCAACATTTCTGCTGTAGAACCACAGCAACTCTATTCATTAGCTCTGTTGAGTGCTATTAGGTTTTTCTTTTTTTCTTTTGTTCACTAGTTTCACAAAGATTCTACCTTACCATCAAAAAGAATGTTTTAAAAACCAGACTTTATCCCACTCCCTTGCAGTGAGTTATGGGCTCATGGGGAAAGGATCCCCCACTTTTGACTGTTCTAAGAAAGAGCAAGAAATACTCTGGGATTAAGCACTTGAAAAAATACTCCTGGGACTTTCCTGGTGGTCCAGTGGGTAAGACTCTGCACTCCCAATGCAGGGGGCCCGGCTTCGATCCCTGGTCGGGGAACTAGATCCTGCATGCGTGCCTCAACTAAGAGTTCGCATGCCGCAACTAAGAAGTCCGCATGCGGCAACTAAGACCCAGGGCAGCCAAAATAAATAGATATTTTAAAAAACACTCAAAGAAATACATTTTTCAATCATTTTAAAATAACATTTTTTCTCATTACAGAAGTACTACATATTCACCATGGAAAGTTTGGAAGATGCTGAGAATTAAAATGAAGAAAATGTAAATTACCTATAAATTTATAACCACCTTCTAACACCTGTTAACATTTTGCCTTTTAAAAAGTGATTTAACCAGTACTAAAGGATAATGTAATCGTAGCTGAACTACTAATAAATTGGAGAACTATGTTATAAGAAATCTATAGGTGGTAATTGTTGAAGCTAGGTGATGGGTACATGAGTGCTCATTATACCATTCTATTTTTATATAGAAAATTTCCATAATCCAAAAATAAAAAAGAGGTATCTATTTGAAAACTCCCCAATTTTTCTGTATGGCCAAATTTTTAACTGAAATGAATTAAAAACATAGGAGTCAACATTTATTTCAATATAAAAGTTAACTTGCATTTATCCTAGTTAAAACTAAGTCTATGTGAGGATACTGAGCAAACGAATTTTCAACTTCTGATTGCTAATGTAATTGTTTATTTGGTGAAAAGATAATTGGGGGCTTCCCTGGTGGCGCAGTGGTTGCGCGTCCGCCTGCCGATGCAGGGGAACCGGGTTCGCGCCCCGGTCTGGGAGGATCCCACATGCCGCGGAGCGGCTGGGCCCGTGAGCCGTGGCCGC
>NC_041218.1:14988272-15024193 GCF_002837175.3 Physeter macrocephalus
AAAAAAAAAAAAAAAAAAAGATAATTGGAAAATCGGAAAGCAATATAGACATCAAAACATGTGCACAGGAAAAATACTAGGTGTTGCAATCCCATGATCCCTAAAAGAAGAAACTCCCTGTGTCAGCCAGCTGCTGAGGTGCGGATCCTCAGAAGGTCCGTTTTAGTTCATCCCCTAGTGCTGAAGGCAGCTGCTAGTAAGAGCTGAAGGTGACATTGAGTTGTGTGCTTTTTTTTTTTTTTTTTTTTTTTGCGGTACGCGGGCCTCTCTCTGTTGTGGCCTTTCCCCTTGCGGAGCACAGGCTCCGGACGCGCAGCCTCAGCGGCCATGGCTCACGGGCCCAGCCGCTCCGCGGCATGTGGGATCTTCCCGGACCGGGGCGCGAACCCACGTCCCCTGCATCTGCAGGCGGACTCTCAACCACTGCGCCACCAGGGAAGCCCGAGTTGTGTGCTTTGAAGTCAGCAAGACCTGAATTTGAATCCTGCCTCCCCTGCTCCTACTGGTGTGAGCGGGTTACTTAACTTCCCTGAGGTGAAATAGAGGTACTGTAAATAGAGGTACTAAAACCCACCTCACTGATTTGTTTAAGATTCACCTGAGATCATTTATCAGTAAAAGGTGGTATAACATAATGGTTAAGCCTGTAGCTTGAGGAGATAGACTGCCTGGGTTCAGTTCTTGGCTCTAGTACTTGCTTTAGCTGTGTGACCTGGGAAAATCACTTAACCTCTCTGGGCTTCAGTTTTCTCACCTGTAAATGGAAGATGATAATAATAGTTCTTACCTCCTAGGTCCATTGGTTGTGAAAGTTAAACAAATTATACACAGAAAGCATTTAGAACAGTGCTGGGCACACGGTCAATGCTATTACATGTGCTTCCGTCTTCATATTATTTTTTTATTGAGATATAATTTACATGCCATAAAATTCACTACCTTAAAGTGTACAATTTAATGGGGTTTTTGTATGTCCACGAGAATGTGCGTCACCGTTATCTAATTTTAGAACGTTTTCGTTACCTCCAAAAGAAACATGTGCCCGTTAGCAGTCCCTCCCTATTCACTCTTTTCCTGGGCTCCTGACAACCGTCAGTCTATTTTCTGTCTCTGTGGATTTGCCTAATCTGGACATTTCATGTAAATGGAATCATACAGTATATGACCCTTTATCTTTGCCTTCTTGCACTTAGCATAATGTTTTCCAGGCTCATTCGCATTATAGGATATACTCGTAGTTCATTCCTTTTGATGGCTGAATAATGTTCCATGGTATGAATGCCACATTTGTTTAAGTCTTCATATTATTTAAAGCACTTAACACATAGTAAATGCTTAGGGCCTGGTGGTCTTGTCAGCATCCCACCCAGTGCCATAGGGTTCAGGGCACAGCCCCAGTCCTATTCTATCCTGAGGGGAATAGTACTCAAGGAAGAAGCCCAAGCCATGAAAGGCCACCCTGATGCAGCCTGCTGTGGGCCTCTCTCCGTCTGCCATGCCCAGCCATGTCTTGACCTTCCATAAAGTGGCCTCAGAAATCATGAGTTCCCTGTTGTCTCTCCCAGTCACACACAACCTGATAACCTGTTGTAATTCCCACTCCCTCTCAACTGCTCGTTTCACTTAATCTGTTCTTTTATTCCTCCTCTGGACCTGATTACCTCCCCAGTTTCCTTACACAGTCCACATTACTTTGTGTTTTGGACCTTGGTTACTTTGTGTATTTTGTATTAATTATCCATTGCTGCATAACAATTTACCCCCAAGCTTAATAGCTGAAAGCAATCAATATTCTTATCTCCCATGGTTACTGAGTAGCTCCCATACTGCTGAGTAGCTTAGCTGGGTGGCTCTGGCTCAGAGTCTCTCCCGAGGTTCAAGTTGAGCTGTCAGCTGTGGGGATCTAGTCATTGGACCTCTTGGCTGGAGCTGAAGCGTCCCATTCCAAGGGGCTTATCCACATGCCTGGCAAGGTAGTGCTAGTTGTGGACAGGAGGCGTTTGTTACCTGTCACGTGGGCCTTTCCATAGGGCCTCTTGAGGGTCCACACAAGAAAAGTATCAGTATCAACTGGCTTCCCTACATTGAGTGATAAAAGAGTGAACAAGGAAGTCACAATGTTTTTTATAACCTAGCTTTGAAACTCACGCTGTCATTGCTGTCATATCCCACTGATTACAGAGATCAGTCATATGCATTGTGGGAGGGGACTATACAAGGGTATAAATATCAGGAGGTGAGACTTGCTGGGGACTGGCTGGCTGCCACATCAAGCCATTGTCTGCATGCCTGTGGCCTGTGCCTTCAGACGAGTGTTATCGAAAGGTTTGCAGCCTGAAGTTCCTCATTTTAACACCACCAAAGCAAAGTCTATAAATTCATCCTCAAAGAGGGAAGTGACCCTTCTCACTCTGAAGTCAACCCCTCCACCTGTATACTCCAGCTTCATCCTGTCCCAGTTCTCCTCCTCCCAGGGAGCCTTGCTGCTGCCAAGTTCAACGTAGGAAGATCCCTTCTGCCTGCTCCCCATCTCTGCCCTCCCCGTCTGGCTGACTAATGCCCCCTCTGACTCCCGTATCTCCTGGAGAGCATCTGTTTGCCATGGACTTTGGACATTCCATCTGACTCAAGCCTCCAAGGTTTATGTACTTTAAATTTCTATGATTTGGCATAGCTAACTCATCACTGCCTTGTGTATGTTTTGCTTCCCTCCCTGATTGGTGGTTCAACTGATTCACATAGCCTGATATCACACTAATGTGTCCAAGCAACTGCAGCTTTGCACTCTCCCCAGATATATTTCTTTGAAATTTTCAAATATGCCCAGATCTTCCAGTAAAACAACGGCAATAAATAAGCAAACGAATAAACAAAAAAATCTCTCTAGCTACCCAAGTAATTCCTCTCCTCTCTTCTCCTTTCCTTGTCAGTCCTCTAAAATGAGTGCTGTATTTTGATTTCCAACCTGACCATTCTGAGAAATCTCTATCGAGTAAGTTGGAATATAAGATTGTACACAGAATTTATTGACAAAGGAGTACTCTCTCAGGATACAGGATTTAGGGGGTACAAGGAAACTGTATGAACAAGTAGCCCAGATCTCCATGTCACTCATTACACTTGCACCAGCACCCCTCCACCAGCTTATACCTATGGCCATATGAGGGGGGTCCCATGTAACCGGTAAAGGAAGAAGAAAAAGACCAAGCTGGGAGTATGGATGAGTCCCCTCGGTATGTGGGTACAAGCTGAAAATGGAAGGCAGCTACATTACAGTCATACTTAGGGGAGGCCTTGAAAAATGGTGGTGAAGGAAAATCTCCCCAGTGGAGGAGCTTTGAGATGTGCACCAGGTCATCTGCGTTGTGTGGAAGGAGAATGGCCCAAGGTTAGAACAAATGTGGACTCATGGACAGTGACGTGTGGCCTGGCTGGTGGGGAGGACCTGAAAGAAGAAGATTGTAAATTCAGAGACAAGAAGAGCTGGAATAGAGGCACATGGATGAACTTATAGGAGCGGACGCAAAGTGGGAAGTTGTTTGTGTAATATGTTAAGCCCACTAGTAAATATCCATTACAAAAGATGTACCAACTAGACAAAGTAATTTGGCCAGTTAATGTAGCCAGCCTTTGTCAGAGCAGCTGTCCCACCCCTGCTATGTACGTGATGGGTACCAAACAAAGAGCCTACAGTGGCAAAAGAGATGGAGGCAATACAAAAACCTACAGCGTGGACTGTCATTTACCAAAACAAATATAGCTACTGCCACCTCTAAATGTCCAGTGTGCCAGCCAGTAAGACCAAGGCTAAGCACTATTCCTTAAGGAGACCAATAGGATACCTGGTGACCAGTTGTGACATTGTGACATCTTTTTTCCTGGAAGGGCCAGAGGTTTACTGTCTCAGGAATAGACAGATTCCAGGTATGGGGTTGCCTTTCCTGCCTGCAGAACCTCAGTAGCACCACTCTCTGGAGGCTTAAAGATTGCCTGATCCACAGACATGGGATCCCACATAACACAGTATCTGACCAGAAGATTCTTTCCATTACAGGAACTCGAGGAATGGGCCCATGAACATGGGATCTACGGGTCATATCACACACAGTGTAATCCCAAAGCTGCTGGATAGATAAAATATTGGACTTGTCAGAGGTGTGGCCGAAGCTCCAGCATGGAGGCAATATACTGCAGTGATTACATTTCCTCCAGGACATCGTAGTGTACTCCTTCAGTCAGAGAATGCAGTATGGTGCTGTGTCCCCGGTAGGAAGGACAGGTGTGTCTTCCACAATGGGTGGAAGCATGAGTGGCCCCAGCTGGCATCATTCCAGTGACCCACTGGGGAGGAAGAAATCTCCCTCTACCCTTCCAGGTTCTTCTGGCTGGTCAAAGAATTAAATTGACATGAGACAGATTAACAGAAGAAAATCAAAGTTTAATATCATGTATACATGGGAGAGACCCAGGAAAACTGAGTAAGTCCCCCAAATGGCTGAAACCCTCACCTTAAATGCCATCTTCAGCTAAAGACAAAAGAGGATGTTGGGGGTGGTGGTTTGGGACTTCAAAGGGGAAGAAGGCCATTCACACAGAGAAGGAAAAGCAAATGTTTGGTAAATAAATGTTTGCTGGGTCACGCAGAAACAACGGGACACAGAGTGGACTCTTATCTCTAGGCCCTGTTTAGTGTTTCCCCTACCACCCCTAGCCCATATTCTTTGCAGGTATCTGGTGATAGCTCTATTTGGGAACAGACCCTCTATCTAAAATTTTTTTAGGCAGTTATGGGAAGGTCAGAGTTTCTTCCTGAGTCTTTTGGGCCTTGATTATTTTCAGCTGGAAATAATCCACATGCTAAAGTGATATTTTGGGGCGGCAAGTTTTGCTCTCGTACAAATCCACTGAGCTTCCCTGTCCCCACAAGTCCGGGCTCTGCAAAATTAGAGGTCTTGGTCCCCAAAAGGGGCACATTCTTGCCTGGGGATACAGCAAAGATCCCATTGGATTACACGTTATGGCTGCCACCAGGCACTTTGCCCTCCTAATGGTGAGAGACCAGCAGTAAGACAAGGAATCACTGTCTTATCAGAGGTAATTGACCAGGTCAGCAGGAGGAGGTAGGGCTGCTGTTAGAGGGGGCAGGGAGGAATATGTGTATACTCCAGTGACCTATTTGTGTGTCAATTGGCACTCTTTTGCCCAACTGTGACTGTGAATGGACAAGACAAGAGCAGCAATGGTGGTCTGAGAAGGTGCTTGGACCTCTTAGGAATGAAGGTTTGGGGTACCCACCCAGGTGATCTACTGAGACCACCTTAGGGTGAGGGGAATTAGAAATGGATAGTGGTGCCATCATCAAAAAGTCTACAAATAATAAATGCTGGAGAGGGTGTGAAGAAAAGGGAAGCCTCCTGCACGGTTGGTGGGAATGTAAATTGGTGTAGCCACTACGGAGAACAGTATGGAGTTTCCTTAGAAAACTAAAAATAGAGCTACCATATGATCCAGCAATCACGCTCCTGGGTATATACCTGGAAAAGATGAAAGTTCTAATTTGAAAAGATACATGCACCCCAATGTTCTTAGGAGCACTATTTACAATAGCCAAGACATGGAAGCAACCTGTGTCCATCAGCAAATGGATAAAGAAGATGTAGTATATACAATAGAATATTAGCCATAAAGAAGAATGAAATAATGCCATTTGTGGCAACATGGATGGACCTAGACATTATCATACTAAGTAAAATAAGTCAGAGAAAGACAAATACTATATGATATCACTTATATGTGGAATCTAAAAAAATAGTAAGTACAAATGAACTATTTTACAAAACAGAAATAGACTCACAGACATAGAAAATAAACTTATGGTTACCCAAGGGGAAGGGAAGGGAGGGATAAAGCGGGAGTATGAGATTAACAGATGCACACTACTATATATAAAATAGATAAACAACAAGGATTTACTGCATAGCACAGGGAACTATATTCAATACCTTGTAATAAACAACAATGGAGAAGAATAAAAAAATAGATATATACATATGTATAACTGAATCACTTTTCTGTACACCTGAAATTAATGCAATATTGTAAATCAAATATACTTCAATAAAAAAAGAAAAAGAAATGGATGGTGGTGGAGGGAAATGATGAGGACCAGTTGTGGTCCTACAACCAGGTGCAGTGACAGAAGCTGTAGTTCATTCCATTAACTTCCCTCTTCTAAGTTATTTTTCAGGAAGAGCGGCCCCTCAGAGTGCTGAAAAAGCTGTTTCCTGAGTACAGATGGAGAAACAGATCCACGCGGCACAAAAGGTGGACTAGAGCTGACACAGGGCGTGACTCAGATTTCCCTTCAAGGCAGGGCTTGCTCCGCAGCTGCAAAGGAGTGTGTTTAGCTGAGTGCCTCCAGCTTTAGCTCCTTCAGGATTCACCTCAGTGACTGAGCTGAAGTCATGCACTGCTCCAGCGGCCCCTGCCAATGACCATCCAAGGCAGTGGTACAAGGGCCTAGGCTTTTCTGCCCGAGGTTAGTCTCTTGCTCCCGTTGGGCCGGCAGAGACTTTGTGAGGTCTGCATTGTGGTCTGACAGCCCCGCACAGACCAATCCTGCTTCTTCCCTTGACTTTCTCTGGTGTTACACTCCAGGAGATCTGTACTCTCAACTTCATATCAGTGTCTGCTTCCTGGAGAACCCAACCTGTGACAACACAAATTTCCTAAATCGCTCTTTTTTTCCTCTCCACAACCCCTTAAATTGTTTCTCAGGGCCTCAAATTGAGGGCAATTTTATATCTCTAATCCCAACCACTCTAGCCAAACTGTACTCTTCTCCAACCTCCTTTATACCCCGTTGCAGCACTTAACCACGGATTCCCTTATGTTTTAATGTTTTTTCATGTCTTCCCAAACATAAGCTCCTTGAGTGCAGGGACTATTTCTTAAACTTCTGTATGTTCAGAGTGACTAGCTAAAGTAAGGGCCACACAGAAGATACTGTGGTGAATTTAATTGATTTGATATTGAAAGCCCAGTCCCTGGGAACCTGTCAGACCACAAATCAGGCCAAGTGGATTCAAGGAAACTATAAAGTAATAGCTAGAGGGAACCTAGCTTTCGCTGGTTTTCATACCAAAGTACTGTATTCCTAAGAGACTCTGATCATCAACCATGAATTACCAATCTGAGAATGCCCATTACTCATTTTGAAGAATTTCTAGTTGGACAACTGAATTCTATCATTTAAAAAAAGGTTTATTACTTATCCCATCAATGACCCATTTCACCTGGGAGTGTTGGGAGGAAAACCTTTTGCCTCTTCCAATTTGAGTCCAGTGATTGGGTCCTGCAAATTAACTGACAATAGACAGATTAAAAAGAGAAAAGACAAGATTTATTTAGCATTGGGAGGGGGGTAGTTTCCAATAATGGAAACCTCCTGGAATAGCCTGAAGTAACTTTATATATCTCAATTTAACAAAAGGGGGGTTTTTAGGACTTCAGTGGGAGAGTATGGAAGGTTCCACTGGGCTTTTTGATGCTAATTGCAATGGACATTCTGTCTCCAGGGCAACTGAATTAGCAGGAAACTCCCTTGGAAGGGGTTTAAAGGTAGCTGTATTTTCAGGAGGCTTTGCTTTAGTCAGATTAAGAGAAACTCAGATAAAATTTCTTTCTGTATCTTCTGTAGTTCAAATGTTCTCACTTTATACCAACTCTGGGGGTCCAAGTGAGTCCCCACTGGGGGAAAAGGTCTTGTCCAAATATCCAAAGAGAGGAGCCTATCTGAAGCCTTAGGGTATGTCTAAGCATACCTGCCCGACTGTGACTGATTGCTGTCAGGGTTAAGCGGTGATTAAGCGGTGTCTGGGGCACCTCTGTTAGCGACTATAGACAGGCAAGAATGTGTCAAGAAGTGGTTCTTCAAAGAGCTCATAAGAAGGCAAAAAAGAGGGAGAGCAATAATCGTTGTCCTTTGAGAACGAAGGGTGGTGTGAGAGAAAGTTCACATTGGTTCTGGCCAGGCGGACCACGATCTGGGGGCCAGATTTGGGGAACCTCAGGTTCCCAGGCTCCAGCTTGTAGGCTGTGTTTACTCAAATTACTTCCTCAAATAGAGTGAAGGATAACAATATCTAGCTCGTGGAGTTGTGAAGATTCACTAATACCGGAGGCAGGGCGACGGGCTCGGAGCAAGCGCTCACTTGGGTCTGTTCTTTCCGGGAACGGGTGGGGTAGAGAACCTAGGACTCCTCAAGAGAGCTCTCAAGACTCGCGTCATTCGTCACGTTGGTTGGTTTATAAAAACTCCACCAGAGCCCCGAGATCAGCTTTTAGTTTCTCTTCTTTCCGAAGAAGTCTCTCGGTGCCCAGCTGGGGAACCTGACCCTCGAGGAGCCGCCCGGTGGTCGCCGCGGTCGCCGGCAGATTAGCCCGCGCTTGTTCGCCCTCTTTCCACTAGGTTACCGTCGCGATTGACTTTAAATCTGACACAGGGACCAGGTCGGTGAGATCTGGCCTCTCGACCCAAGTTTACTGGGAAACCGAAACCGCTGGGCTCGGCTAGCGGCGGCGGAGAGCGCACGCTCCCTCGTCCGGGGCGCGCCCAGCCCGCGCGCCGCCCGTGCCCGCCCCCGGGACTCTAAGTAAGTTTCGATTCTCCCTGGAGCACAGTCCCGCGCCGCGGCCAGGCCAGCGCAGCGCGCCATGGCGGACCCGGGGGTATGCTGCTTCATCACCAAAATGCTGTGCGCCCACGGGGGCCGCATGGCCTTGGAAGCGCTGCTCGACGAGATGCAGCTTTCCGAGGCGCAGCTCTGCGAGGTGCTGGAGGAGGCCGGGCCCGACCGCTTCGTGGTGTTGGAGACGGGCGGCAAGGAAGGGGTCATCAGGTCCGTGGTGGCCACCACTCGAGCCCGGGTCTGCCGTCGCAAGTACTGCACCAAACCCTGCGGAAACCTGCACCTCTGCAAGCTCAACCTGCTGGGCCGGTGCCACTATTCGCAGTCGGAGCGGTGAGTGCCCTGGGAGGGAGGGGCGTCTCCCCGGGTCCCGGTCTGGGAGGACTGTCGCGGCTGCTGCTCCGTGAGGGGCGCGCCCTCGCGGGGACCTCGCACCCGATGCCTCTTCCTCCAGCCGCTCACTCCTCTGCTTCCCTTCTTGCTGGGCCCGCGCTTCTGCTCTCGAAGGTTCCCTTCCCTCCAGCTCCTTCAGACCTTCCTTCGAATATGGCTAGCGCGCTACTGCCCCGGTGAACACTACGATTAACTCCCCACCTCCATAAGGGTAAAGTACTTTTGGGCAAGCCACGGCCTAGACTATTTGGATGCAGGTTTGGGAACGAAAGAAAATGCCTCCATTCTCTGGAATCTTGAGTCTTTCCCTCTCTGCTACCTTACCCCCTAGGTATTGTGTGGTCTTCCCAGCCCCGCAGCCGGCTCGACCCCGGGATCTGTCTCCATCGCTGCGAGCTGCGGGTCTCTGCTTGGCCTTCCTTTCCAAGCGCCTCCTTTCCCCTCATTATCACTTTTCTGATAACTGACTCTAGCCCGCACCACCAAGACCAGAATGGTACTATTCAAGGTTACCAATGACGGGTCCTCTTCCAGAGCTCCTTCCCCGTGGGCCCCGCGGTGGCCTGCACCGCTGACCGCCTACCCTTGGGACCACTTTGAAACAGTGTGCCATATCTCCCAGGCAGCTGCTTCTGTGTTCCCACTTGTTCTTTTTTTTTGCTTCCTGAATATAGGTGTGCCCCAAGGTTTCAGTTAAGCCTTTTGATGTACCTGTGTTCCAGGTCTCTCCCCGAGAACCCTCACTTCCTTGGGTTTAGTCGTCACATCTACAAAGATGGCTTCCTTGTGTACATCCGCTGCCCCGGGCTTCCTACGGCTCTAGGTTCTTCACCTCCAGGGGTCTGGGAAGCATCTGCACCTGAATATGCTGCCAGTCTCTGTCGAACTCATCTTCTTTCCCCCAGGGCAGGGTCTGTGACACTCCCCCCCAACCCCCAAACTCTTCTTCCTCCTTCATAATACCTTAAACACCAAGTTCTTTTATTGACCTCTCCTGTCCCTTCCCTGTCTGGTTCCTACTTCGCATCTCACTTCTAAATGAATGCCTTGTTGAATTAATGAATGATCTTCTCTGACCATAGTCTTTCTCCCCATCTTTCCTATCCGTATGTACTTCTGCTAAATTATTTTTCTTGATGTAGTACTTGTCACACTTCCTCCATCCTTAAAAACTTTTAAGTGGTGTCTTAGTGTCCAAAATGGTGGTCATCAAACTTTTCAGCATGCGCTTTTTAACGAAAAACTTTAGATTACTCACTCGCAATACTTGTATGATAAAACATACAAAAGACAGATGTTTTAAATGGATGTGGTAGATGAGATAATTTTTTAAAAAAATTTGTTTAGAGCAAAACTAAAATTTTAAAAATATGCTCCATTGTTATTAAAAAGAAATATTTATTATGTCGTGAGGCAACAATTTGAAAGTCTATTTCTGAGTTTCAGGAAGTTATGTATATGGAAGGAGTCATCTAAGTCGGCAAATAAAATCAGGAAGGAGGAAAAGAGGGTAGACAATAGAAAAAAGGAAGGAACATTCTAGCACTCTACCGAATAACAATGGAGATGGAAGTCTTTGTTATCATTTCTGTTGTGAAAAATTCTTCACCATTTAGTGTTGGCTATTAGTTTTAAATACACAGGCTTCTTATATTTTAATTTTTTACTGTGAATATTTTCAACATACACTAAAGTAAAGAAAAGAGAATGATGAACCCCTATGTGCCCATCGGTTCAACAGTTTTCAAAGTACAGTAAGGCCAGTCTTGGTTCATTTATTCTCCCCTCCCCATCCCTGTCCCCAACTCAAATGTGTTATTTTAAACCAAATGCCAGAGATTATTTGCTTTGTAAATACTTTAGTATCTCCAAAGATTAAAGACTCTATTTTATTAGTATAACCACAGTACAATGATCACTTTTTTTACGATTATATTTTCTTTTTATAAATTTATTTATTCATTTATTTATTTTTGACTGCGTTGGGTCTTTGTTGCTGCGCACGGGCTTTCTCTAGTTGCGGCTAGCGGGAGCTACTCTTTGTTGTGGTGCGTGGGCTTCTCATTGCAGTGGCGTCTCTAGTTGCGGAGCACCGGCTCTAGGCGCGTGGGCTTCAGTAGTTGTGGTGCGAGGGCTCAGTAGTTGTGGCTCACAGGCTCTAGAGCACAGGCTCAGTAGTTGTGGCACACAGGCTTAGTTGCTCTGCGGCATGTGGGATCTTCCCAGACCAGGGCTCGAACCTGTGTCCCCTGCGTTGGCAGGTGGATTCTTAACCACTGTGCCACCAGGGAAGTCCGTACGATTATAATTTTAATATCATATAATATCCAGTTAGTGTTCAAATTTCTCTGATTGCCCTATACTTGGACTTTCATTTTCAGGGAAATAAACCTACACAGTCATAATTCATAATTGTTTCAATATGTTATATATTTAATATATTTAGAAACTGTTTTAATTTGTTACACGCAGTAGGTTTAGAAACTTTAGTTTTTTATTTTATTGTTATTATTTTGTTGTTGTTGTTTGCAACTCAAAACCATTTTAAGCTCGTAAGTTGGGTAGTTAGCCTGCACTTCTTTATTTTAAAAGAGGAATAATATGTTCTATATGAATAATATGGTCTGTAGGAATAATTTGGTCTATGCAAGTTTGGGTGGATTCTCTGGAGAATTCATTAAAGTCATTTTTTTTTTTTTTAGTTGAGTGATAAATTCTTATTTCTTAAATGTATGGGTCCAGTCTTATTTTTAAAATCTTTTTATATCACTTTTGAGTTTGGGAATTACAAAGTTTTAATCCATTAATGTACATTGTGTCCTCATAATAAGGACCCTTGGGAGAATTCTTTTTCTTTTGCCTAAAAGCCTAGAAAATATATATTTTTCCCAAGTATGTTTTAAAATATTTTCCCTTTCTTAGCAACTTATAAATCCTCATCTTCTAATACTTGACACGTGGGAGTCTAAGGGCTTTCTTTGTGGATTATAAGTTGGTGGGCGCTGTTGACCAGTTGATACCCATGTTGAGGTTACCATTCAGTTTAGTAACTGTTCTCTGTTTGCGTGAGGATAGTTTGCCTTTTGCTGGACTTCTACATTTTCCTCTGTAGTACTATTATTTATAGATGGGATTTCTCCTATCAGTTCTGCTGTTCCGGTCTTTTCTCTTACGTTGCTTTTATTTTTTAAATTTTTTAAATTTTTGGCTGTGTTGGGTCTTCATTGCTGTGCGTGGGCCTTCTCTAGTTGCGGCGAGTGGGTGCTACTCTTCATTGCGGTGCGTGGGCTTCTCGTTGCAGTGGCTTCTCTTGCTGTGGAGCTCGGGCTCTAGGCGTGCGGTCTTCAGTGGTTGTGGCACACGGGCTCAGTAGTTGTGGCTCGCGGGCTCTAGAGTGCAGGCTCAGTAGTTGTGGTGCACTGGTTTAGTTGCTCCCCGACATGTGGGATCTTCCTGGACCAGGGCTTGAACCCGTGTCCCCTGCATTGGTAGGCGGATTCTTAACCACTGTGCCACCAGGGAAGTCTCTCTGATGTTGCTTTTAACTATACATTTTAGTTGACAACAGGGCTTGCTTCACTATTGGATAATTAGTTTTGGTCCATCATTTTGGGTATTTCTATTTGCTTTGCTGAAACATACGCCCACACATGGAGTTCTAATCCCAGTTCTGGCACAAATAATAACTACCATTTGTTGAACAAATAACTGTCTACCAAGTACTATGATAAGCACTTTAGAGATGGTATCCAAGTTTGTCTCTACTGTGATTCCTGAGGTAAGTGTTGTAAGTCCCATCTTTTTTTTTTTTTTTTTAAATATTTATTTATTTAATTAATTTATTTGGCTGCATCAGGTCTCAATTGCGGCACATGGGCTCTTCGTTGCAGCTTGTGGGCTTCTCTCTAGTTGTGGCGTGCGGGCTCTAGAGCGTGTGCGGGCTCAGTAGTTGCAGCTCGCAGGCTTAGTTGCCCTGCAGCATGTGGGATCTTAGTTCCCTGACCAGAGATCTAACCCATGTCCCCTGCACTGGAAGGCGGATTTTTAACCACTGGACCACGAGGGAAGTCCCTACGTCCCATCTTAATGTAAGGTAACTCAGGCCTAGAGCTGTTTAGAATTTTACCGAAGGTCACATATCTGATAGCTGGCAAAGTTAGTGTTGAACCCAGATCTGCGTGACTTCTTAACTTAGCTACTGGTGTCGTCAAGTAGCTGTATGAAGTGTGATCTTTCATTAATTCAAGGTCAAGATATTGTTTTGCAAGCATGATTTCTGTTTAACTGTTTAAAGCAGGCTGTCTGTCTTCAACTAGCCTTGTGGTTTCTGCTAATGTGGGTGTTTCCTCTGGGCTCTTTCCTGTTTGTATGCCTTTCCTATTTGCATAACTGAAACTTTGGATGGGGGTGGGTAGATAGGAAGAAAACTAATTGACAATTTCATAAATTGAAAAAAAAAACAACCAAAAACATGCAAAGAGTAGTACAATAAGCATCAGAGTATATATATTCTGAGTATACAATGAAAGCTATACTATATAAAAGAATATATAGTATAATAATCTTATAATTCACCTCCCAGAATAAATATTTACATTTCCATTTTTGCTTTTTTTAATTTAAAATAAAATAAATACCATAACAGGCCTAAGGTTATTGTTTTTTTTCTCTTCCCTAGTCTCATTTCCCTCTTTCCCCAGAAGCAACTTCAATCATGATTCTGGCGTGTGTCCTGCCCTTCCATGATTTAAAAATTTCCTCTCATATATATTTATATTCATATACAAAATGTGGTATTGTTTTATGTGTTTTAGAATTTTTACCCAATGTTATGTTTCAAAGATCTATTCATGTTTTAAGGATCTAGTTTATTCATCTTAACAGCCATATAGTAGTTCATCATATGATTTATACCACAGTTCAGCACCTATTCCTGCAATAATGGGCATTTAGAATATTTCTAATTTTTTGCTACAAAAAAGCATGCTGCCAAGACTATACATTCTCTTGGTGCTCATGGCAAGAGCTTCTCCAAGGTAGATGATTAGGAAATGGAATTGCTGGGTTCAATTCTTGCACAGCTTCAACTTTTCAGGATTCTGACAAATCAGTGTAGTAAAGGTGGTTGTACCAATTTACATTTTCAAGTTTGATGTCTCAGTTTCCCCATTTTATAGCCAACTAGCACTTAGTATTATCAGATTTTTTTGATTTATGCCAATCTGAAGGGTATACAATGATATCTTATTTTTTAATTTTAAAAGAATTTTCTCATTAAAGTTTTTTTATGTGATATTTAAGTCTTATGAGAATGTATAAAGCATACAGTGAATATGTGTACCCACAAATCAGCTTCAGAAATAAAATATTACACAGTTAAAAGCCCCTGAGTTCTCACCTTTGTTCATCTCCCCCATTTTAGAGGTGATAACTAGAGATAAACATACCAGCTTTAGGTACGATTGACTAATAAACATTGTTTATATTTAAGGTGTACAATGTGATAGTTTGTTATATGTATACATTGTGAAGTGATTCCCTCAATCAAGCTGATTAACCTATTTATCACCTCATCTGTTTACTCCCTTTTTTTTTTTTTTTTTTTTTTTTTTTTTGTGGTACGCGGGCCTCTCACTGTTGTGGCCTCTCCCGTTGCGGAGCACAGGCTCCGGATGCACAGGCTCAGTGGCCATGGCTCACGGGCCCAGCCGCTCCGCGGCATGTGGGATCTTCCCGGACCGGGGCACGAACCCGCGTCCCCTGCATCGGCAGGCGGACTCGCAACCACTGCGCCACCAGGGAAGCCCTACTCCCATTTTTTTGATGGTGAGAACACTTTTAAAAAAATAAATAAATAAATTTATTTATTTTTTTTTGGATGCGTTGGGTCTTTGTTGCTGCGTGCGGGCTTTCTCTAGTTGTCTAGATGCGCGGGCTTCAGTAGTTGTGGCACATGGGCTCAGTAGTTGTGGCTTGTAAGCTCTAGAGTACAGGCTCAGTAGTTGTGGTGCATGGGCTTAGTTGCTCCGCGGCATGTGGAATCTTCCCGGGCCAGGGATCGAACTCATATCCCCTGCATTGGCAGGTGGATTCTTAACTACTGCACCACCAGGGAAGTCCCTGATGGTTAGAACACTTAATATCAATGCTCTTAGCAAACTTCAAGTATACAATATTTATTATCAACTGTGGTCACCGTGCTGTACCTTAGATCTCCAGAACTTATTCATCTTATAACTGAAAGTTTGTACCCTTGGACCAACATACCCCCTCCCCCACCCAGATCCCTGGCAACTACCATTCTATTCTCCTTTTCTACGTGTTTGACTTTCTTAGATTCCATGTATAAGTGAGATCATGCAGGGTTTTGTTTTGTTTTGTTTTATCTTTCTGTGTCTGTCTTATTTCACTTAACATCATGTCTTTTAGGTTCAAGCATGTCACATATGGCAGAATTTCCTTCTTTTCATGGTTGAATAATATTTCATCTTATACATATAAACCACATTTTCTTTATCCATTCATCTGTGGATGGACACTTAGCTTGTTTCCATATCTTGGCTATTGTGAATAATGCTGCATTGAACTTGGGAGTGCAATATTTCTTTGAGACACTGATTTCATTTCCTTTGGATATATATCCAGAAGTGGGATTGCTGGATCATGTGGTGTTCTATTTTTAATTTTTTGAGGAACTCCATACTGTTTTCCATAATGGGCATACCAATTTACAATCCCACAACACTGTTCTGCATTTGATATTTATTTTTCCCACACATTTATTATTTTTCTACACGTGTTTATTTCTTTTTTAATTTTAATTCTATGTTAAAAACATTTATTTATTTATTTATTTGGCTGTGCTGGGTCTTAGTTGCGGCACACGGGATCTTTGTTGCTACATGCGGGATTTTCGTTGTGGCATGTGGGATCTTTTTTTTGGTCGCAGCATGCAGGATCTTTAGTTGTAGCATGTGGGATATTTAGCTGTGGCATGCAGGATCTTTTAGTTGTGGCATGTGGGCTCTTTAGTTGCAGCATGCAGGCTCTTTTAGTTGTGACATGCAGGATCTAGTTCCCTGACCAGGGATTCAACCGGGACCCCCTGCATTGGGAGCACGGAGTCTTAACCACTGGACCACCAGGGAAGTCCCTACACATGTGTTTATTTCTTTTATTTTTATTTTATAAATTTTATTTATTTATTTTTGTCTGCATTGGGTCTTTGTTGCTGCGCACGGGCTTTCTCGAGCTGCGGCGAGTGGGGGCTGCTCTTTGTTGTGGTGCGCGGGCTTCTCATTGCTGTGGCTTCTCTTGTTGTGGAGCATGGACTCTAGGCGCATGGGCTTCAGTACTTGTGGCATGTGGGATGTTTATTTGTAAGCAACATTTAGGATCATTTTGCCTGTTTTCAAGCCTATAAGTTACATCAATACTAGGTATGCAAATCCTTGCTTTATTTTCCTCTTGTTTGCACAGCATAATGTTTCTGAGACTCATCTCTAATATACAAAGCCCTGTTTCTGTACCACCTTGAGGCCTGGGCAAGATGGACTTCTGCCCTGGGCCCTCTGCTTTACAGGTCCTATTCCAGCCCAACTGTATACCTACTCACTTATTGAGGAGTCTGGGGTTAAGGAATCGTGCTCATCTAGAACCAGTGGCCTCCATCTGTGGCCCCTACCCCTGTTCTAGACTATGCTCTGGGTTCCCAGGACCCTAGAATTTACCAAGCCCACTTCCAGGGCCTGAGTGGGCTTCTTCCCTGGGTCTTCCTACACGTGGAAGGAATTTGGATGTACAGGTTGGCATGTTCATTGCCTCTGTATGATGGTGCTGGCAATGTGGGACAGAGCCTGAGGGGGAGAAGAGAAGAGGTGGGCTGGAGTTGGGAGCAGGGGCTGTCTTTCTTTCCTCGTTTTTTTTTTTTTTTTTTAACTTTTTGGCTGCACCACACAGCATGCGGGATCTTAGTTCCACACCAGGTATCGAACCTGCGCCCCCTGCAGTGGAAGCACAGAGTCTCAACTGCTGGACCACCAGGGAAGTCCCGGGGGCTTTCTTTCTTCATTTTACTACATCCTATTCATAGAGCTCAAAGGAATCTGAGCATTCTAAATTCAAACTTGGCCTTCCGGGTCATTATGAAAGTATGTTTGTCAAGATAGGAAGAGAGGATACATATATATATATATATATATATATATATATATATATATATAAAAGAACATATTTTATTGAACCGTTTCTTAGCTTGATTACTTTGAAATGTTTAGATATTTGGTGCATGGGCCTCCATTTTATCATGCCTCAAATCCCACAAATTTTAGGAGAGGGACTGCTCTAGTTCTTTCTTTTATAAACAATAGCTTTCTTTTGTACAAACGTACACAATTTATATATCAATTTTCTTGTTATTAAAATATAGATTGTTTTCAGTTTTTTGCTATTACAAACTGTAGTATTTTGGTATATCTTTCCTTGTGTAGACGTGCAAAAGTTACCTAGGTATCTAGTACCAGAATTCCCATATTTAAGCTTTAGGAGACAATACCAAATTGTTTTCCAGGTTTGTATACCAAGTTTTACTCCCACCAGAAAAATATGAGCATTCCCGTGTTTCATATCTTTACCAATGGATGTCATCAGCCTTTTACAAATTGTGCCAATATAAAGAATGTGAAATTGTGCCTCGTGTTTTTATTTATTTATTTTATTTATATTATTATTATAAATAATTATTATAAATATATTATTATAATTTATTATTAATAAATATATTACAACTTATTATTAATAAATATATCATTACAATTATTATATAATTATAATTATATAATATATAATAATATATAATTATTATAAATAAATATATCATTACAATTATTATATAATTATAATTATATAATATATAATAATATATAATTAATATAATATAAACAATATATATTATATTATATATATTATATTATAGCCTATAATATAATAATTATATTATATGTTATATATATTATATATAATATAAATAATTATAATTATATTATAATTATAATAAATAATTATTATAAATATATAAATATTATTATTTATTTGTTTATTATTTATTTATTTTATTTATTTATGCTGTGAGGCATGTGGGATCTTAATTCCCAGACCAGGGGTCGAACCCACGCTCCCTTCAGTGGAAGCGCAGAGTCTTAACCTCTGGACCACCAGGGAAGTCCCTGACTGTGGTTTTAATTCTTTTTATGTTCTCGGTCTCTGGCCCTTTTAAGTCGTGACGTTTGATTAAAAAGTTTAAAAAATATTTTTTATATACAATTTTTAAAGTTATTTTCCATTTATAGTTACTACAAAATATTGGCTGTATTCCCTGTGTTGTACAATACATCCTTGAGCCTGTCTTACACCCAATAGTTTGTACCTCCTACTCCCCCACCTCTATATTCTACCCCCGACCAATGGCAACCATTGGTTTGTTCTCTGTATCTGTGAGTTTGCTCCTTTTTTGTTATATTCACTAGTTTGTTGTTTTTTTTAGACTCCACATATAAGTGATCTAATAGAGTATTTGTCTTTTCCGTCTGACTTATTTCACTTAGCATAATGCCCTCCAAGCCCATCTATGTTGCAGCAAATGGCAAAATTTCATTCTTTTTTATTGCTGAGTAGTAGTCTATTGTGTATATATTCTACATCTTCTTTACCCATTTATCTGTTGATGGACACTTCGGTTGCTTCCATATCTTGGCAATTGAAAATAATGCTGCTGTGAACATTGGGGTGCATGTATCTTTTCAAATTAGTGTTTTTGTCTTTGTCAGATATATACCCAGTAGTGGAATTGTTGGATCATGTGGTAGTTTTATTTTTAGTTTTTTCAGAGACCTCCATACTGTTTTCCACAGTGGCTGTACCAATGTACATTCTCACTAACAGTGTACGAGGGTTCCATTTTCTCTACTTCGACACCAACATTTGTTATTTGTGTTCTTTTTGAAAACCATTCTGACAGGTGTGAGGTGATATCTCATTGTGGTTTTGATTTGCATTTCCCTGATGATTAGTGATGTTCAGCATCTTTTCATGTGCCTATTGGCCATCTGCATTTCCTCTTTGGAAAAATGTCTATTCAGTTCCGCCCATTTTTTAATTGAGTTGTTTGGGGTTTTTTTGATGTTGAGTTGTATGAGCTGTTTATATATGTTGGATATTAATCCCTTATTGGTCATATCATTTGCAAATATTTTCTCCCATTCAGTAGGTGTCTTTTCGTTTTGTTGATGATTTCCTTTGCTGTTCAAAAGCCTTTAAGTTTAATTAGGTTCCATTTGTTTATTTTTGCTTTTATTTCCTTTACTTTAGGAGACAGATCAAAAAAAAATTGCTGCAGCATAATGCTTGTTTTATTTATTTATTTATTTTTGGCTGTGCCAGGCAGCTTGTGGAATCTTATTTCCCCAACCAGGGATCAAACCCAGGCCCTTGGCAGTGAAAGTGCAGAGTCCTAACCACTGGACAGCCAGGGAATTCCCAGTGCTTCTTTTTCAAGTTTGTCTTCTGTGGTGTCTAATTCTTACTTGTTGCTTCTGTTTGCATTTTTCTTCTTCTGTCCTCTTAGCACTCTATTTTTGTCTGTAATTGCCTTTACTATATTTAATTTTTTATCATAAAGTGTACAGTTCAATGGCAATAAGTACATTCATGATGCTGTGCAACCATCACCACTGTCTTGTTCCAGAAAATTTTCATCATCCCCAAAAGAGGCCCCACACCCATCCACAGGCACTCCTCATTATTCCTTCTACCCAGCCCCTGGCAACCTCTAGTCTTCTTTCTGTCTGCATGGATTTGCCTATTCTGGATGTTTCCTCTAAATGGAATCATCCAGTATTTGTCCCATTGTGTTTGGCTGCTTTCATTTAGCATATGTGTTCAAGGTTTGCCTTTTACTCTTGCATGTTGCGTGTCATTTGAGGGAGTGTATTTACCCAGGAGGAGTCTTCTTGGACATCTCCTTTGTGTCTGATTGTGCTGTGTCCATGGAGTCTCCTTGTCAGGCTGATGGCCTTAGAGACATGCTGCTTTCTGTGACGTCACAGCACGAAGGGGTGTGTGCCCCATAAGAATCATTTGGGAATTTTTGCTCTCCTTTCAGATTTGCTTCATATTTATTTGAATTTGATCAAATTTGACTTTCAATTTCTGCAGCCTTCTGCAAAAATTAAACTAAGAAACTTAATAAGTGATACTGTGAAACATGATAAACAATCTTAAATAAGTGACAAGCATCTGATAACAAAATATTTTCTACTTTTTACATAATGTGGAGATGGCAGAATTAAAGATTTAAAATAAGTATAGATTTGTTTTCCGTCCATAAAAAGTTTCTGATTTGATTACTGCTCCTGATCACATTTATTTCCAAACTGGTGTCTGTGATCTTTACCTACAGGCTACTTTGGAATTGACAAAGGCCCCAAGATGGTGGTGGAAAAGGAGTAAAAGAATCTAGAAGAACCTAGGATTTCAAGTCCATTGAGAAATCCGTTTAACCAAATTGGGGCACGAGAGTTAGACTCAGTTTGAGAGAAGAAAGTGGAGACCTAATTCATGATCTTTTAATGCTTCCCCACTAAGAAGAGATTTTAAGATGTTTCAGACCAGCGACTTCCCTGGCGGTCCAGTGGTTAAGACTCCATGCTTCCACTGCAGGGGGCATGGGTTCCATCCCGCATGCCTCGTGGCCAGAAAAAAAAAAAAAAAAAAAAAAAGCATGTTTTAGACCAATTCAGAGCTTCAGGTTAAGAGAGGTCATCTGGGGAAGTAGTTTCCAAACATTTTGATTCCTCACCCCTGTCATTAGAGAACATTCTCAGCATGTACTCCTATTATGTATCTATTTATTTAAAAACCGTATGATGTATAACTCTTACTTTGTGTATTAAATATTTATTAATATGTTACCTTTTAAAAGAACTTTAAAATCAACTTTTGAGGTATGATTTACATACAATAAAATATACCCATTTAAAGCGTACAGTTTGAGGAGTCTTTGAAGAGTTGTAACAAATGGATGTACCCATGTAACCATCATCATGATCAAGATACAGAAAATTTTCATCAGTCCTAAAAGTTCTCTTATGCCCCTTCTAAATTAACCAATTAATCCTTCCTAATCCTTCACCTCTTTCAGCCCAGGCAATAGTTTTTTACTTTCTTAGTTACAAAATAAATATAAAGAGTTGTTAACATTTATTTCCCACACCTTGATGGGTCGATTTTGGGTTGCCCCTGTGGTATAGTAGGTACCCAGCTTTGGAGCAATACTTCTCAGGCTTTGATGTATATCTGAATCACTTGGGGAGAGCTTATTAAAATGTGGATTCCTAATCACACAACAGAAATTCTGGTTCAGAAGGGATGAATGGGGGCCTTGGAATTTGTGTTTAACCATCACCCTAAGGATTCTCTTGCAGGAGTTCCGGAACCACACTTTCAGAAACAGTATCTGCAGATGTGCTTCCTGGGAGACTGCAAATGCAAGTTTTATGTGGCTTTAGAGTTTGAGGGAGTCAAAGAGAAATGCATTCTTTAGTGCTGAACGAGCAAATGATGAAAAAAGTGTTGCATTCCTCCAAGGTTAGGGTGACATGTCTCTTACTCTTATATGATAGAACCACAAGACAGGAAACCTCAGACATTCTACCCATTACGTCAACAAATATTTATTGTGTCATCAAAAGTAGGGTATTCTAGAAGCTTCTGCCCCTTTCTCACTGAAAGAATCCTCAAACACCATTAACCAGTTAATTCATCTTTCTCCCTAGTTTACTTTAATGTTCTTCTTAACTTCCAAAGGGATTTATGTGGGGAAGTGTGGCAGAGGTAGAAGAGGCGTGTTCAGGGAGAGGAGCCTTGTGTGACCTACTGTCTCTAATCAAGATTTTGGTGGGAATTCCCTGGCGGTCCAGTGGTTAGGACTCCATGCTTCCAATACAGGAGGCAGGGGTTCGATCCCTAGTCGGGGAACTAAGATCCCGCATGCCCTGCAGCATCTCCTGCCCTTCACTCTCTTCACATCCTGTGCTTTTTCTCAGTCCTGATGTGGACTTAGGGCCATGGTCCCAAACTTTTGCTGCACACTGGAATCACTTGAGGAATTTTTAAAAAATACTGATGCCCAACTCCTAACCCTGGACATTCTGATTTAATTGGTATAGGGTATGACTTGGGCATCAGGGTCTTTAAAAAGTCCCCGGGTAGTTCTAATGGGCAGCAGAGTTTGAGAAGCACTGATGAAAAGGACCAGAGAAATAAGTCAAACTGGGGAGATTGTCTACAGTATTGTGGCACCTGCATTGTTTGCCTTACTCTTGGTACAGTTATAGGTGACAATCAGTTCCTCGGCCCCCCACCTCTCCCATCCTCAGCGGGCCTGGTCCCCTCTTGTTGCCCCCTGCAGCCCAGAGTCTTGCAGCCTACCAGCTGCATTCCCCTTGCCTGGCTGGGGCCCTCGGCCATCTGCATCTGGTGCTAATCACGATCAGTCAGGGGGCGTCCTCTTCTTGGCGCGTAATGTGTTCTGGGTAATACAGTTGTGGTTAAAGCAGGTCGATTTCTTTGGCTCCACCCCTTCTCTTCCCTGACATTTTTCCTTACCCTGTTCCTGTGCTCTCTGCTGGTCTACTCTGGTTCTCCCCCATCTGACTAGGGGTTCCAGATTCAGTGAACCATCCCTGCCTCTAGTAACCGGCAATTTAACCTCGAACGTCAGAAGTACAAACATAGAGAGGATAGGAGTCTCATGACTTTAATACTTTTCAGTGTTGGTTTCGATTGGTGATGCTTTATTCTTTAGATGTGCGTTCTCTAGATTTTATCTTTCACACATCCTGGTTTCTTTTTTGTCTGGCTTGAATCACGATGAGCTATTTCCTGTCTTCTGTACAAATTGACTAGCTCTTTGATTTTGTCCACCCTCCCACATGAGGTGTTGGGGAACCGAGCAGGTGAGTAGGAGAAGAGAAGGGGTATTTTGATACAAATGACTGTCAAAAAACAAGACTCTCCTTAAGGTTATCTTTTTCCCCGTTGGTCTGATTGTGGAGCCCAGGGTTGGCCCTATGTTTGCTGACTTGTGAAGTGCTGGAGTTCACACGTGTTGAGTATCCAGTTCAGGAACCTAGCTTAGAATTGCATCTGACAGGCCCAGCCGGCAATCCCAGCCTGGACTGCACATTGGAATCATCTGGGCTCTCACGTCCTGTCAAAGGAAATCAGCCTCTGAGGGTGTGGCCCAGGCTTAGGTATTTCTAAGCACTCCCCGGTTGATTGTTATGTGTAACCAGGGTTGAGAACCACTCTGCAGGCTAGACTTCATCTGTGGTTGGGGGGAGAATTTATTGCCGGGGTTAAAGTAACATTTTGTTCTGTGACTGGGAGAGAAGAGTGAACAAGTCATTTGTTTTTAGGCTGTTGGCTTGAGATTCCTGGGAGACATTCCTGCCTCTTCTAAGGCCATCTTCGCTCTTTTTTTAAAAAAGTTATCACCTCTTATCCCAGCTCATGCTGTTTTTTAAGTTTATCTGCTCCAAGTGCAGGCAGCATTCTGCAAACACTTGTTTTCCCCTGGGCAGTTCATGATGGATTGTGGGCAAGCTCTTTTCCGTGCCGGGAGGTGGGGAGTCCCCGTGGCTGTGAATCGACCTTCTGCCGAGCCTGTTATTCTTTGTTGGCGAAGGTAGCCTTGAGCATCCTTGCTCCAAGTGACTAGCAGGTCAGCGTCACCTGGGAGCTTGTTAGGAATGCAGATTCTCAGCCCTCACCCCAGACCTACTGATCAGAAACTCTGGGGGTGGGCCCCAGCCATCTGTGTTCTAACAGACCCTCTAGAAGATTCTGATGTGAGCTAGAAGGTTGAGACTCACCCAGCAGGTCTGGGATGGGGCCTGAGAATTTGCATTTCTGACCACCTCCTAGGTGATGCTGATCAGGGGACCTCACTTTGACAACCACTGGCTTTGAGAACCCCCAAGAGGCCTTGGGAGACTTTCACACTATTTCCTGGCTAAATCCTCCTAGCGAATATTAGGGACCTGGAGCTGGGACAGAGTGATCAGAAGAAAGTGAGAAGGAAGCTTCTGCATCTTAAACCTGAACACGATCTCCATCAAGCCCTGACCATGATGAGGGCTGCTGCCCAACTGGTCTCCGCAATGCCAATCATGAGAAACAGTTTTTTTTTGGCCTCACCATGCAGCATGCAGGATCTCAGTTCCCCAATCAGGGATCAGACCTGCGCCCTTGCAGTGGAAGCATGGAGTCTTAACCCTTGAACCACCAGGGAAGTCCCTAAACAACAGTTTCTATCATTTATTGTGTCCCTTCTACACCGCATATGTGATTTATACGCATTCTCTCTCCTCATACCCTACTCTCAATTTTCTACTTAGTGCTAGGGAACAGTAGTTTGAATAATGCAGAATGGCATTTTTATTTTTTTCTGGTTTGGAAAAATTTCAGACATGTCTGTTTTTGTTCATTTTTCCAGATTATGTTTTTATTTGCTTTTTGAGATCTGGGTTCAGTTATCAGCTCTCCCTCTTATGTGAGTCACCTTTGATTTCTCATTTTACCCAGCCTCAGTTTCCCAAAGTAAAAAGTAAACTGTTTCCTCGTGGGTTATAAATAACAGATGCAAGTTCCTGTCACTTAGTAGATAAGTAATAAATGTTAGTGTCTGTACTTCTGGTCTTACTCCCCAAATAGGTGAGCACAGACTGCCCTGCCCTGACCAATATGTTGAAATTAGGGTGGAGATAAAGCCTCTAACAAGTTTGGAAAAGTCTAGGGAATGTGGGAAAACTGAGCAGGGCCTCCCAGGGACAGGGCTGCAGGTCAGAACTCAAGGCTAGATATGACATGCTGCTGACTGAAGCTGGGTTCAAGGTGAGTATTATGGAATCTAGAGGAACGCGCAGTTTGCCTGAGGATGGAGATGAGAAATGAAAAGCGATCTGGGCCCTCAGACGGGCAACGTCAAGGATCCAGCCAGCGCAGCGTGTGCTGGGTGGGCTCTTCCTACAGGCATGAGTGTCTTGGGTGAGGTTGGCAAAGCCTGGACGCTCGGGGCTCCAGGCAGAGGGGTTCTTATCAGACTTGTCTGGCTGCCTTTAGTTATTTAGAGGAAATGTTGACGTTCAGGACCTTGGAAGTGCCCCACTGCTCCTTGGCTAGGACAGAGCAGGCACAGGACAGATATGACCGATGCTGTATCTTTGCTGGGACCTGGAGAGGGACTGGGTCCTCATCTTTGACCCTAATCTGGCCACAGGAGAGGTACCATAGTCTTGGCTCTGTGATCACAGTGTCTGGACTGGAGCTCAAAGGGAAGAAAGGTTCTTAATTCCTCCCCATTGTCAGATGGCTCCGAGCCAGAGGGTAAAACCTGCCTAGCAGCAGGGTGTTTCAACAATGTCATTTTCTGTTCCATATCAAGAGGATCATTAACGGCAGTACCCGGTGGAGTGAGATGCCTTGTGAGGTAATGAGGCTCGCACATATCTGGTAAAGCTCTAATGGAGGGATTTCCTGCTTTGGGCAGGAGGCTGGTCCCCTTCCTGCTGTAGAGTCTCTTCACAGATCGCCTCTCCCGTGGTGGTTGGAGGAGTGATACGGTGGAGTCCCAGCCCAGCTGCTGAGGGCTCTGGGTCGTGGTGGCTGCTGGGGAGCAGTTATCTGAAAGCACAGACCCCAAGAGCAAGTGGAGAGCTGAGGTCAGCTTTATCAAGGGGTGCCAGACACCCACTAGAAGCCAGAACTCCTGGTAGAGAAAGCCAGGAGAGAGCACGCCTGAGAAAACGGCTAAGATACAGGCTGTTGCCAGAGCCTGACCAACTGCCCTTGAATTGTGCATGAAGTGGGGTGCGTGGGAGGGCTGGCTGGGTTTTAAGGGCTTGGGCAGTGGCTGCCATGGTTGTTGATTGTGGTTTTTCTCATGAGGTTCCACGGCTAGATAAGAAGGCAATTCTTGAGTGCTTCAGAAATGCCTTACACGCAGACAGCGTGAATAGTGTGGGACTATTAAAAGTCACTATTTGAATAGTGGCTTTGAAAGATTAATTCTTAGAGAATAACTTTTATGTAGATGTTTACATTTAAAAAATCATTGTCAATTTCAATAAGATAATTTTGCAGTCATTCGCATTTCTGTTTACTAGTGACAAACAACTAAAACATAATAGTGGCAACTGATTTATGTTTAATATTTGGGAAATGAGAGAACAATTTTTTCTTTTTTTTTTTTTTTGCGGTACGCGGACCTCTCACTGCTGTGGCCTCTCCCGTTGCGGAGCACAGGCTCCGGACGCGCAGGCCCAGCGGCCATGGCTCACGGGCCCAGCCGCTCCGCGGCATGTGGGATCCTCCCGGAACGGGGCACGAACCCGTGTCCCCTGCATCGGCAGGCGGACTCTCAACCACTGCGCCACCAGGGAAGCCCGAGAGAACTATTACAAGAAAGATTTTAATTCTCAGTAATAAAAATAGAATAAGACTTGAATAAATGAAGAGATATTTTCTGTTCCAGAATCAGAAGATTTAATGTAGTTAAGATGACATAATATCCAATCTAATGTATGGCGTTAACACAAATTAGATTCTCAATATGATCTTTTGTGGAAAGTGACAAAGCCAGAATAAAATTTCTATAGAGGAAATAATAGTTAAGCACACTAAAGAGATTTTTGAAAAGGAGTAAGCCAATAATAGGATAAATTATTCTGTTAATATTTAAAATACAGTGCAAAGGACATTTCAGTTGTATGGTATTGAATTCAAAGTAGAACCGTAGATTGATAAAAACATAATAAGGATTCCAGTAGTTCTAAATTTGCTAAAAAGTTAACAAACAATAGTCCTCTATAACAAAATAGTAAGAAAGGAGTCCAATTTAATAGACGTTATTGAGAAAAGTTGATATAAAGCACTTCTGTCCTCCTCTGATGCTGGTTGTCAAAATAAGCTCCAGATATTTTAAAGAATTAAAGTTGAAAATATCTCTTTTAAAGGTGAAACAAAATGGTATAGTTATCCAGCTGTGGTGGAAGAATTAATTTCTCAAGTATTAAAACGGTGGGCTAAATTATGAATGGCGAATTGGAAGGATATGATTATATAGAACAGCAATCAGATTGTTGAACAACAACAACCTTAATAAGTTCTTGATCAAAAGGGAAAAATGCAAAACTGAAATACACAAGGCTGGTAAAGATTAGTATTAAAAAATATAAAGAACAGTTATAAATCTGTAGGTTAGTACCCATTCTCCACTAGATAAACAGTTAAAAGATATGAACAAATACTATAAGTAAGAGGAAATGCAAGCATCAAGCCTACATTTGGGAATATTTCAGTCTTGCTAATAATTAAAGTGCAAATTAAAAACATAAGTCTATTTCTTTTCTTTTTTGGCTGCACCATGTGGCATGCGGGATCTAGTTCCCTGACCAGGGATGGAACCTGGGCCCCCTGCGTTGGGAGCACGGAGTCTTAACTGCTTGACCACCGGGGAAGTCCCCCATAAGTCTATTTCCTACTTATTGAAGGAGCAAAAGTGATAAAACTCTATGTTAATGTGCTGGCAGGGAAATAGACATGCTTTCAGATTGCTGGTATGTTTTCTGGAGAGGAAGGAGATCAAAATGAAACAGACGCTGCAGGGAAACTGATTGTGTCCTTTGAGGCAATACTCTCAAAGGAATAAATCTCAAAAAATAATGTAAAAGAAGAAAGGTTGTTTGTACAAAGGTTGTAATGTAGTGAAAATCTGGCCATTACCTAACCTCCTGACAATCTGATAATGGTTGAGCAAACCAGAAAATATTAAGATCCCATCATATTAGCAACTGTTAAAACCATAAATCTGAGGATGTTGGCGATATTATAGGGAGCATATGTAAGTTAAGTCGAACCAGTTTGTTAGCTGAACATTGATAACTGTCACATTATGTTTGCCTAATGAAAACATTGGTACTGTCTGGGTTTCTCAATGGTCTAAGTCAGTGCTTGTGGGACTTCAGTGTGATTAAATCATTTGGGGATCTTGTTGAAAGGCGGATTTTGATTTAGTAGAACTTGGGTGGGGCCTGACATTCTAAATTTGTGACAAGCTCCCAGATCATGGTGAAGCTGCTGATTCTCCCGCCACGTGTTTGTTTTTTTTTTCTTTTTGTGGTACGCGGGCCTCTCACTGCTGTGGCCTCTCCCGTTGCGGAGCACAGGCTCCACACGCGCAGGCTCAGCGGCCATGGCTCACAGGCCCAGCCGCTCTGCGGCACGTGGGACCTTCCCGGACCGGGGCACGAACCTGTGTCCCCTGCATCGGCAGGCGGACTCCCAACCACTGCGCCACCAGGGAAGCCCTCCCGCCACATTTTGAATAGCAAAGATTTAAATCTCTGCCATGCAGTATGGTAGCCACTAGTCATGTGTGGCTATTCAAATTTAAATTAATTAAAATAAAGTAAAATAGAAAATTTAGTTTCTTAGTCTTATTACCTATATTTCAAGCATTCATTAGTCATGTATGGCTTACATTTTAGGAAGCTCAGATTATAGAACAATTCCATCATCATAGAAAGTACTATCAGACCTAAATCATCAGTCTTAAAGTGAAGAGGATTTTTATCTCTTTGTAGAGTTGTTTGAAATGTACAATTATGAGCTTGTTCCATTCCTTTGTGGTCACAAATCATATAGGTATACATTGGTATGTAAGGCATAGAAGAGAGAAAGCAAGGAACAATTTCATCTAATTTAGTTGGATCAATGGAATTCTCTTTTCGCATTGATTTTATTGTCAATCCATGGATGTTATCCTAATTATTCTTTGTCTCTCAATGGGCAGTCATTTCCACTAAATTTGTATCAGTTTCTTTGCCATTTTTTCCTCATCCTACATTATTAATGTATACTAGAGGAGACATTGTTTGAAGAAGTATTGCAATAATTTAAAGTATACATGTGTGGGGCTTCCCTGGTGGCACAGTGGTTGGGAATCCACCTGCCAATGCAGGGGACACGGATTCAAGCCCTAGCTGGGGAAGATCCCACATGCCGCGGGGCAACTAAGCCCATGTGCCACATTACTGAGCCTGCGCTCTAGAGCCCGCGCGCCACAACCACTGAAGCCCACGCACCACAACTATTGAAACCTGTGCGCCTAGAGCCCGTGCTCCGCAACAAGAGAAGCCACTGCAATGAGAAGCTTGTGCACCGCAGCAAAGAGTAGCCCTTGCTCGCCGCAACTAGAGAGAGCCTGCGGGCAGCAACGAAGACCCGATGCAGCCAAAAATAAATACATAAATAAATAAAGTACACAAGTGTATAATTTGTGAAAAAAATCCTCATTTTACCTTTTCCCATCTAGGTGTTTCATCAATTTATATATATAAATATATTTTCTGTGTGTGGTACGCGGGCCTCTCACTGTTGTGGCCTCTCCCGTTGCGGAGCACAGGCTCCGGACGCGCCGGCTCAGCGGCCACGGCTCACGGGCCCAGCCGCTCCGCGGCACGTGGGATCCTCCCGGACCGGGGCACGAACCCGTGACCCCTGCATCGGCAGGCGGTCTCTCAGCCACTGCGCCACCAGGGAAAACCCCAATTTATATTTTTAAAGTGTACTCTTGAAGCAGGACCAACCTGTATTAGTTACCAAAGGATATAGGCATTGATTTTCATTGAAAAGTTCCCTGGATGATTGCTTTTTCTTTACTTCCTGTGAAGTGGAAACACTGACCATTGTCATCTATTGGACCGGGGCACGAACCCGTGACCCCTGCATCGGCAGGCGGTCTCTCAACCACTGCGCCACCAGGGAAAACCCCAATTTATATTTTTAAAGTGTACTCTTGAAGCAGGACCAACCTGTATTAGTTACCAAAGGATATAGGCATTGATTTTCATTGAAAAGTTCCCTGGATGATTGCTTTTTCTTTACTTCCTGTGAAGTGGAAACACTGACCATTGTCATCTATTTCCAGGAATTTATGCAAATATTCTCACGAGGTTCTCTCAGAAGATAACTTCCAGGTCCTGAAAAATCATGCACTCTCTGGACTGAACAAAGAGGAATTAGCAGTGCTCCTTCTCCAAAATGACCCTTTTTTTATGCCAGAGGTAAGTTCTAATTCCTTAGTTTGAAAAGCAGGGCGAGTGTTTGGCAGCGTGGCAGCGTGGGTGTGTTGGAATGGGAGCAGAGAAAACTGCGCGCCAGGGCCGGCAGGTGGCAGGCAACAGGTGGATTGTCGCTGAGTTATCTGAGAGAGTCAACAATTTCCTTCCTATTTGAAGTTTTACAAGAATTGGAGTCTGGGCTTCCCTGGGGGCGCAGTGGTTAGGAGTCCCCCTGCCGATGCAGGGGACACGGGGTCGTGCCCCGGTCCGGGAAGATCCCACGTGCCGCGGAGCGGCTGGGCCCGTGAGCCACGGCCGCTGAGCCTGCGCGTCCGGAGCCTGTGCTCCGCAACGGGAGAGGCCACATGGAGTCTGGAATGCTTCCCCTGCTAGGGAACCCTGTGCGAGCCAGTGTGATCTGAAGAAATAGCAGTAGGACTAATTGGTGCCTTACATCCGAGTGACCTCCTGGAAGAGGTGGGCTTCGAGGCTAGGGCTTTGGAAGATGACAGGGTGTATTGGTTGAGGCTAAGTTATTGGAACAAAGAGACCTCAAAGTGCAGTGATTCAAATAAAATATTACTTTGTTTCTCTATCACTTGACAGTCTGGATCGGGGGTCATTAAACCATGGTCCACGGGCCAAATCCCACCTGCCACCTGTTTTTGTAGTTTAATTGGAACACAGCCACCCCCATTCATTTATATATTGTCTGTTGCCGCTTTCTCATGCAAGAGTGAGTTGCGTATTTGCAACAGAGACTGAATGGCCTGCAAAGCCTAAAATATTTACCATTTGATCCTTTACAGAAATAGTTTACTGACTTTTGGTCTTGCCCAGATGTAGGCAGGTAGGTATCCGATGGTCAGGCAGCTGGATTCCACGATGTCATTCAGGGACTCAGGCCAGTAGGTCAGCCTTATTATCTTATATATAATATATCCATTCTATCATTGGACCAGTAGATAATCTCTGTTCTCTTTTAACATGTGGCTTCCTCCTCCAGGTACAAGGAGACTCTTCTCACTATCATCATTTTCTAACCAACAGGAATGTAGAGAGGGAGGAAGTGAAAGGCAAGCAGCTTTCTTTTTTAAAAGATGCGACTTGGACATTGTAAAAAGCGCATCTGCTCCATCTCATTCGCCGGAATTTATCACATGATCACACTTAGGTAGAAGGGAGGCTGGGAAATGTAGTTTCTGGCTGGGTAACTAGGTGTCCAGCTAAAACTTGGAAGCTTTTGTTATTAGAAGAAAGGTAAGGACAATGGAAGATAATTAACAGGCTCATCCCCACTGGACTATTGACTTGAAAATCAGAGGATGCTGTTTAAAGAATGGTATCTGACCTGAGAAAAACCCTTGTGTAGAGAAGTTAGCCTCACACTGAAAGAGAGGCACAGAAACATAATGGAAGACTCAAGTGGAATGGGTGGAAGGGACTGAGATTAAGATAAGCAAAGGTGGGGACTTCCCTGGTGGTCCAGTGGTTAAGAATCCACCTTCCAATGCAGGGGACTCAGGTTTGATCCCTGGTCGGGGAACTAAGATCCCACATACTGTGGGGCAACTGAGCCCACACACGCCACAACTAGAGAGAAGCCTCCATGCCGCAACTAAGACCTGACACAGCCAAAAATACATAAGTAAATAAATAAATAAATATATATATTTTTTTAAGATAAGCAAGGTTGAAATTCAGATGTGCTTTTATATATGACAAGATAGCTATTAGGGATATCTGGGGGGTTAAACATCTTTTGACTAAGCTCTGTGTTTCCCTGAGGACTTAGAAACCTTAGGACATGAGGGGTGATTTTGAGTTGATCACTGAGCTCAAGAGAGATAGGAATGCAAGGCAGTCTGTAAAAATGTCTTCAGAGACGGAGAGAGTGGAGGGGGACTATATATGCCATTTCCGCAGGCATTCTTTCATTTATGTACTTGGATTTCTCTCTCTCTCTCTCTCTCTCTCTCTCTCTCTCCGTTTCCAGAAGCCTAGGTTTAGAGGTCTTGTCTTGGGATACCTATGGCCCTTGGCCTGTGTGCCAGCTCAGTCCCTCCTGGCTACCAGCATGGGGAGACGCCTTACACACCAACTCGTTAAAGGTCCCATTGACTAACAGACCCACCCCCTCCTTTTCCTTTGATGTGAAGGGATGATGACAGGTGAAGTCTTGTTGACCCTTGAGAGGAGTGTCCCTGGGGTCCAACCTTAGTCTAGTGTTAAACTTGGAAGTTTGGAAAGGTCACTCATCAGGTTTGCTGTCTGCTTCTGTTCTCCAAAATCACCAAGGACTTTCTGTATCACGTCCCTGGAGAATAAGGGGAGTGACAGCTCTTCCTTTCTCTAGGGAAGAACCTACTAGAAGGTGGTGTTGCTGATTGATCCCAGAAAAGCCCATTGACAAAAGCGCTGGGAGGGTCCTCGTAGGAAAATGCTATTGTCATCCTTTACCACACAGAGAGTCTGAAGTGTCATCTGAGGTTCCCTTTCCCTTTTAAGAATTCAGTACCCATGCTTAGTGGGTGGGGTGGGAAGGCTTGTGCTTGAAGTTTATTTTTAGCCAATAACTTAATTGCCATTTACTACTTGTCAGGCGTAGGATCACAGACTAGCAGACTACACTGTTACCTGAACCAGAGGTCTGAGGCGCTGGTTCCTGTAGTGGAAAATCGACCAAAGCATCAATAACATAAGTCTCTATTTGACAATTTGGGGCAAGAGTGGTCTCTCAAGGAGTGTTTTAACTTGGGTGAGTGGGGCAGAATATTTTCAAGGTTTTAGCAGGAGGGGGTCAGCCAGAGTTCAGCTAGTTCCGAGGGTAGTTGGTCAAGGATGGTCCTTCCATGTCTCTCAAAGTCCTGACTCTGCCACTAACCACCTCTGTGGTCTTGGACAAGGCATTTCGTCCTTCTGTGTCTCACTTTACTTATCGTTTGTTTTGCATTCATTCAACTAACACTCAGGAGTTCCTACAAGGGCAGGCTTCTGAAGGCAGCAGTGGACAAGACACACTGCCTGCCCTCAAAAACTTAAAATGTTCACACCCTTCCACTTTGCCTTGACCTGTGAGAACATAAAAGCATCAGGCAAATCTGACTTCCTCGTATAGAAACTTGTGTAACTGAGATGTATTTATTAAAAGGAAGAAATGATTTCATTTGTTTTGGCAGGAGCATTCTTACTTAAACATCAGCATAGAACTAGGAATGTTAACCAAAGCATCATTTGTGAAGTTACTGATTATTCTTGTTTCACTCAAGCCTCTAGAACACTGGTTCTCAAGCTTTACATGTGTGTCAGAATCACCTGGAGGGTTTGTCAAACCCAGATTGCTGGGCCCTACCTCTGGCCGTTCTGACTCTGTAGATATGGGGAAGGGCCCAAGGGGTTGTGTTTCTACTAAGTTTCCAGTTGGAGCTGATGCTGCTTGCCCAGGGACCACACTTGGAGAACTGTTGGTCTAGAGTCTTGAATCTGGATCATAGGCTCTATCGCAATGATACCTGTTTGCATCAGGTTTAGAAGTTGTTTATATGGCTTAAGTCATGGTTGTTAGAGTCTGAACCCATGTCTTTGCCACTTGGATACATCATAGTGGCCCATGTTGACCTGGTTTGCTCAGAGTCTATTGAAACAACTTATAAACGTTTTCATCTTTAAGCTTCTTCATGTAATGATTCAAACATTTGCATCACATTTCATATTTTGCACAACACATTTACGTATTTTATTATTTAATCTGCTCGACAACTTGGTTAGGTGAGGAGAGCACATATTTTCCTTCTTTACAGCAAAGGAAAGAGAGGCTGGGAGCAAGTAAGTAATTCAGATGTGAGGTCACATGTAGCTGCTTCCAGGGCTGCAGACTTCAACCAGTATCTTCTAGTCCTGCTTCGCCTGGTCTGGCCTCAGTGACAGTGTTTCTTCTGCTCTCCTCTCAGTAAGAACTACATCTCTGTAGACCTAGATATGTAGATATACCTATTTACATAGGAATATACAAATTATCTGCTTCAGTTGATCGTTTGAGAAACTGACATTCTACCTAGCTGAGACTAGATTCTAGACTCCTAGCAGTTGTAGGTAAGACCCACATGTCCTCTTTTGAAAAATTAATTAATTAATCAATTAGTTTGGTTGCACTGGGTCTTAGTTGCAGCAGGCAGGCTCCTTAGTTGCAGCTCGCCAGCTCCTTAGTTGCGGCACACTGGCTCCCTAGTTGTGGCATGCTAACCCTTAGTTGTGGCATGCGTGCGGGATCTAGTTCCCTGACTAGGGATTGAACCTGGGCCCCCTGCATTGGGAGCATGGAGTCTTAACCACTGTGCCACCAGGGAAGTCCCCACATGTCCTTTTTTTTGGGTGCACTGCGCGGCATGCGGGATCTTAGTTCCCCAGCCAGGGACCGAACCGCGTGGAGTCTTAAACACTGGACCGCCATGGAAGTCCCTCCACATGCCTTTTAATAGAACAATGAATTGATATCCAAAGACAGGACTTCCTCTTTGGGGTTCCTTTATACTGTAGGGCTCCCTTTGGGTCCTGTTTGGTTCTATGTGTAGCTAGCCGTCTTATGTTGATTCTTCCAAAGGAGGTTAATCAAATTCAAGTTTCTTTTAGTTAGTTTGTAGGCCTCTTCTGCCCCAAATAAGTCATCGATTGAATAGAACTCATCAAAGATTGTGGAATACACATGCATTTTTTTCCCTTTGATATATCTCTGCTTGCTTCTGATTTTTTTTCTTATCAGGAAGTAAGAAAAGCTGCGTTTTTATTACTTATTTATTTATTTATTTTTTGTCAGCGTATAGTTGATTTACACTGTTGTGTTATTTCTGCTGTACAGCAAAGTGAATCAGTTGTACATATACATATATCCACTCTTTTTTAGATTCTGTTCCCATATAGGTCATTACAGCCGAAATTTTTATATAAACTTTCCTTAACATGTGGCACATAGAGAAGCATGTTTTTATCTCTGGCTATTGTTTCTTCTTTCTGTAGATATGCAAAAATTATAAGGGAGAGGGTGGAAGACAGACTTGTAACCAGCGGCCACCGTGTGAAAGGCTCCACGTCTGTGAACACTTTACCCGAGGGAATTGTGGGTATGCCAACTGCTTCCGGTCCCATAACCTGATGGACAGAAAGGTGCTGGCCATCATGAGGGAGCACGGGCTGAGCTCAAGTGTCGTCCAGAACATCCAGGACATCTGCAACAGCAGGCACCGCCAGAAGAAACCCTCTGGGTGGAGAGGTAAATGCGGTCTACTTTTTAATTACTAGAACAAACAGAAATAAAGAGAAATCGCAAGGAGAGAGAAACTCTACCTATACTCACTCTACCTCATCATATAAAACTCTATTTTCACTTTCATATGTTGTCCATTTGCATACACAATTTTTATGTAATTATGGTCGTAGTATATGTATGATTTTGCAACTCGATTTTCATGCTAAGCACTATCTCCCCCCACCATCAGATTTTTTTAAATGTTTACCATTTTTCTAAAAGGTAATTGATGAAACTATTTTTTTTTTTTTTTTGCGGTACGCGGGCCTCTCACCATTGTGACCCCTCCCGTTGCGGAGCACAGGCTCCGGACGCGCAGGCCCAGCCGCTCCGCGGCATGTGGGATCCTCCCGGACC
>NC_041218.1:15024346-15051431 GCF_002837175.3 Physeter macrocephalus
GAGCACAGGGTCCGGACGCGTAGGCCCAGCGGCCATGGCTCACGGGCCCAGCCGCTCCGCGGCACGTGGGATCTTCCCGGACCGGCGCACAAACCCGTGTCCCCCGCATCGGCAGGCGGACTCTCAACCACTGCGCCACCAGGGAAGCCCCCTTTTTTTAAAAAAAAAAAAAATTATTTATTTATTTTTGGCTGTGTTGGGTGTTCGTTTCTGTGCGAGGGCTTTCTTCAGTTGCGGCAAGCGGGGGCCACTCTTCATCGCGGTGCACGGGCCTCTCACTGTCGCGGCCTCTCCCGTTGCGGAGCACAGGCTCCAGACGCGCAGGCTTAGTAGTTGTGGCTCACGGGCTTAGTTGCTCCGCGGCATGTGGGATCTTCCCAGACCAGGGCTTGAACCCGTGTCCCCTGCATCGGCAGGCAGATTCCCAACCACTGCGCCACCAGGGAAGCCCGATAAAACTTTTTTAAAGAGGAAAATAATAAAAATTTAACAGATGGACTAGGTGTTAATATTTTGTCATGGTTGTTTTATCACTTTCTCTCCATATATGTGGACATCTAGATACTCACACACACATCACATCTTTGTGGTTAAAGCATTTGAGGTATGTGGTCATCGGGAGACTTCACACCTAAATGTATCAGCATCGGCCTCCTCTAAACAAGGCTGTTCTCTTACACAAGCACGCTACAACTAACACAGGACATTTAGTATTAATGCAACACTGTATACAATTTAATTTACAGTCTTCAGTACTATTCTTTTGAGTTTTGTTTATTTTTTAAATTTGGTAAAATATAGAAGTGGCCATTTTAATCTTTTTAAAGTGTACAGTTCGATGGCATTATGTTCACATTGTTGTGCAAGCATCACCATCATCCATCTCCAGAACTTTATCATCTTCCCAAACTCAAACTCTGCACCCATCAAACAATAACCCTGTTTTCTCCTTCTTCCAGCCCCTGACAACTACCATTCTACTTTCTGTCTCTATGAATTTGACTACTCTAGCACCTTCATAGAAGTGGAGTCATACAGTGTTTGTCTTTTTGTGAGTGACTGTTTCACTTACCATAATGTCTGCAAGGTTCATCCAATCCATGTTGTAGCATGCTAGAATTTCCTGCCTTTTAAAAAAAATACATACATATAATTTTTTTCAATTGTGGTAGAAATACACATAACATAAAAGTTACTATTTTAACTAACCATTTTTAAGTGCTCAGTGGCATTAAGTCCATTTACGTTGTTGTGCCACCAATCTCCAGAGCTTTCTTCATCTTGCAGAACTGAAACTCTGCACCCATTAAACAGCTCCTTCCTCTCCTCCCCTAGAGCCCTGTGTCAGCCGCCATTCTAGTTTCTGTCTCTATGAATCTGGCGACCCTAGGGAACTCCTAGAAGTGGAATCACACAGTGTTTGTCTTTTTGTGACTGGCTTATTTCACTCGGCCTAATGTCCTTCTTTTTGGGTGGGGGGCACTCCACCGCATGGCTTGTGGGCTCTTAGTTCCCTGGCCAGGGATTGAACCTGCGCCCTCGGCAGTGAGAGCACAGAGTCCTAACCACTGGACCACCGGGGACCTCACTTGGCATAATGTCCTTAAAATTCATTCATGTGGTAGCCTGTTTGAAAATCTCCTTCCTTTTTAAGGCTGAATCCTATTTCACTGTATGGATATACCACATTTTGTTCATCCATTCATCTGCTGATGGACACTTGGGTTGCTTCTACCTTTTGGCTGTTGTGAATTATGCTGCTATGAACGTGGGTGTACAAATATCTCTTTGAAACCCTGCTTTCAGTTTTTTTGAGTATATACCCTGAAGTGGAATTGCTGGATCACATGGTAATTCTGTGTTAAATATTTGAGGAACTGCCATACCATTTTCCACAGTGGCTGCACCATTTTACATTCCCACCAGCAAAGCACTAGGGTCTCAATTTCTCCACCTCCTCACCAGCACTAGTTATTTTCTGTTTTTTCTGGATAATAGCCATCCTATTATGATCAGTGAAGTGATCAGGACAATTTCTTAAGCATTTTGATGTTGTTTAATGGAAATAACACTTGCATTTTTTAATGTCTTTATGAAGCGGATATAGAGGAGATGAATTTTATGAAGCAAGTAGAATATATAACTCTAAGATTCTGTGAGAGAATCTTTTTATATTTGAGAAATGCTTTATCATTTACAAGGAAGTTTCACCTAAAATATCTCATCATTGTTCCTCACAGCAAAACTGTGAAGTAAGGCAGGTGTATTATTGGCCTCACTTAATGGATAAGGAAACTGAGGCTTGGAAATTTTAAGTGACTTTTTAAAAAAATTAATTTATTTGGCTGCGTTGGGTCTTCACTGCCGCGCGTGGGCTTTCTCTAGTTGCGGCGAGCGGGGGCTACTCTTTGTTGCAGTGCGTGTGCTTCTCATTGCGGTAGCTTCTCTTGTTGCAGAGCACGGGCTCTAGGCACGCGGGCTTCAGTAGCTGTGGCTCGTGGGCTCTAGAGTGCAGGCTCAGTAGTGGTGGCGCACGGGCTTAGTTGTTCCACGGCATGTGGTATCCTCCTGGACCAGGGCTCGAACCCGTGTCCCCTGCTTTGGCAGGTGGATTCTTAACCACTGCGCCACCAGGTGAGTCCCTTAAGTGACTTCTATTGCGAGCAGCCTTAAATCATTTTTAGAAGAGTGAAGGGTAATACTATGAATCAAGAAAAGTAATGTTTTCAGGGCCTCACAGGACTCGAGAGGAGCAGAGCTCACGTGTTCTGATTCCACATCTCGTGTTTTTTCTCCTGCACGACAATGCCCTCTCGACAGGGGAACATCTGGAAGGACGGGTTTTGGTGTAGTTTCTCAGTATAAATTTATTGTATGTGAGAGGGAGTTTTCTTTGTTGTCACTTCTAGTTAATCTACTTAGTTGATGGGAGGAGGATGCTTGCTTGTACCATATTCCTGCTACCCCCTGGGTTTGGAAGAGAAAGGACCTCTCTTCCTCCTCTTTCCCACACACAATAGCACACCTCACACACCACACACACACACACACACACACACACACACACACACACACACGCTCCAGCCACATGCACACAAAAACAACCACTTGCATACATACATACCCCACACATACACAAACTTCATGCACGCACAACACGTGTAACACATGCACGGGACACACTTCACACATGCCACACAAGCACACATGCAATCACACCACACAGACTTCACGCTTGTGCATGCCGCATACACCATACATGCATATCTCACCAACTGATACACGTCACACACCAGGCGTGCAACCACACATGCACATACACCCCTCGCATGCATACCATACATGCGTATCACACACACATACATGCACACACTTCTTGCATGCACGCACACTCCACATATAAACATCACACGCACGCACATCGCACTTTGTACGTGCTCATGAACACACATGCTCACTCCCTCCCTCCTCTCTGCTTCCCGGGGGTGTGACTTACCACGTTTCTAGAGAGAGGCCAATTTTTCTTTTTTGGATATTGCTCATTTAACCTTGGGCGTTTGGGGGGCTGGACGAACAACTCTGTAAAATTCTCAAGCTTCAGTGAAATCAGACCTTTATTGTAGTTTCTTTTGTGGTTGTTGTTTTAAGTATCGTGAATCCGTAACTTAGGTACACCTGTATCACAATATGGGCAAACTCTAAATGATTTTGGGGAACTCCTCCCTGATTTGCACTAGTCTGTCTCTCCCTTTGCCCTAGCGGTGAGTGACTTGAACTAGAGAATTGTGGACAGCCCCACCTAATTGTGTGGGCATTTGGGGGCCACATCTAAGTCCCACGAGAGAAGCCAAGCAGAGCCAGCGTCAGTTCGACCTTTATCCTAGGTCATAGGTGGTGTTTTCTGCAAGGCTGGCAGGATGACAGATTCCTGCATTGTCATAAGCACCTTCTCGAGATTTTCACACAAAAGTAGTTTGATAGAACTTCGATAGCAAACCTGGAAAAGCCGAGGTGGAACAAGGCAGGGAAGTTAGTCACGTTTACACTAACTTCCGTTGTTTGGTTTTCCTTGCCAGCTCCTTCACATCGCAGAGACGCGGCATACAGAGGGAGAAGCAAGAGCAGAGACCGGGGCAGCAGGGAGTCTCTTGCATCTGCTCCAGCTTCTGCCCAGGGGTCCTGCCCACCCAGTCCAGATCCCGCCGGCCGCGGGTCTCCCCCGGATGATGGGCCTGTCAAGGATCTTGCCCACAAGTTCACGCATTTGGGAAGTCAGGAGTGCCCTCCGCCTTCCTCAGGCTCGTCCGCGGCTGCCAATCCTGGAGGAACCGGTCAAGGGAGAGCAAGCCAGAGGCTTGCAGAGAATGGCGGTCCAGAGGATCTTTTCTATGGGAATCACAGTAGTACTTACTTCACTTTTGATTTGACATCAACTCCCAAGTGGAAGGGCCCCGCATCCTGGCAGAATGGCCAAGACACTGGTAGAGAGAGTTTGTTTTCTTCCAGTCTGGCTGTCTCCTTCTCACCTCTTGGTTCTCCGCAAACACCTGAAACCATCACCACCAGAAAGAGCACGGCCATCCTTTCCTCGGACTGCGTGAACGCGGAGGGCAGACGTGGGAATCAAGACAGCCAGCATTTCCCGCTTTTGAATAATAACGTCGATGGCATGGCCACAGATGCCACTTCCATGAGATCGTTAAATTACAAAACCACAGCCAGCAGGCAGAGAGAAAAATCGTTACCTAGGGGTCAGGACTCCGGAGTGAGTCTCAGTCATCTGCAGGCCACTGGCCAAGCGACAGCTGCCGACGATGGGGCCATGGCCTTTGTTAATGGTAAATACACAGAGAAGACATTCTGGGCTAGTCTGTCCACAGTGCCACCAGATGGCTCTAGTAAAGTGATAGATGAAACTACCGATGTAGGTAAAACTGGTGCCACTAGTTTTGGCTTCACATGGGCAGTCAGTGGGGAGAAAGACGTGTTACGCTCTGAAAGTCAGAGGCTGACAAGCCAGGTCCTGCCCACACGTGGGGAGACCACTGCCCCGACACAAAGCAGCCCTCACTCTGTCCAGGGTCCCTCGCTTCACACCTTCCTTAAGCAACAGAGCTGCAGCCTAGGGGACCCATGGTCGGAACTCTGCTCAAATCTCTGTTACCCCTGCCAGCGAGATTACAGCAAGGGCTCAGGCTGGGCTCTGTGTGAGTCACTGAGGGACAAAGAGGGGCCCCATGTCTCATGTCTGCAGCAGAGCAGCTAGGGCTAGTGGTTTCTCTTTGGATGTCCCTTAGCAGTATTAAAGGGCAAAGGGGGTTTTGGTTAAGGAGCAGTACTGATGAAGAGACTGACATATGAAGGTGGAAGGACCAACCCTAGAACTGTACAGAATAAGTGCTACATTTATTGAGAACAGGAATAGTTCACCTATGGTTTAAGAAATAAACATAACTCTCAGGTGACCCAGATGTTCATGTTTGCTTTCATGTCTAGGCTCTCATGAGCAGTACGTGAATCATAAGAATTTTCTTGAACGTGGCCCCCATTTCAGATATTCTTCCCCACTGTAAGACCAGATATCTTGATTTTCGGTTTAAATTTTAGGATCAGCATACATGCATCCTCTTTTCTTTTGTAGATTCCGTATCTGACGTTGCGAGTACCGTACGTTCTACGAGGGATGAACATGGCTCAAATGAAATTTGTCTTGACCATCTGAATAAGGGTTGTCAACTTAGTGAGTAACTTACTTAAGGACTTTCTAGAAGCAGAAACTTTATTAATAGTAATATGGCTAACGTTTACTGTGTACTGTGTGTCAGGTGCAACGCTAAGAATCTTACATTCATCTTCTTTAAACTTCAAATCAACCCTAGGTTCTGTTGTTAACCCATTTCGCAGATGTACAGACCACCCACTTCACCACTGCATGATATTACACGTTCTCCTTTTTCAATTCAGTTTTAGGTGAACTGTTAAACTTAATCAGGGACCCATCTTTTTACATACAAAAAGCAAACAAAAGTATCCTAGCAGACACGTTTTCAAAGTTTGTGTCCTGTCGTGATTTAGGCATTGCCCCTCTTCTGGGCCGTGGGCTCTAGTCGCCCCTCACGTGTGTACTGAGGGACCCGTGCTCTACACGACCAATGTCTTGTGTGTCATTGCAGTCAATGAGCCACACCTGTCCACACTGTTGCCTCCCACCAGGATTCCTGCAGAAATGTTTCCCACGGGGCTGCTTGGGACACAGGGCTGCCCTCTCACTCTTAACACCACTCTTTCCCTTTCATGCCTCCACCCCAGGCCTAGGCATCAAGTCTGATTCATTTGCTTGATTACTTAGTGGTCTTAGACGCATTCACCTTGTGTCTGAAGAGGAGATTCTGCCCTGCGTTCCCTAAATCAAAAATCTTTAACTTTAAAATATTTTCTTTTTCATTATGGTAAAATACACATAACAGATTTTACCATCTTAAATATTTTCAAGTGTACAGTTCAGTAGGGTTCATTACGTTCGTATTGTTGTGCGACCAATCTCCAGAATTCTTTTTATCTTGTAAAACTGAGACTGTACCCATTAAACAACAACTCCTCCTTTCCCCCTTCTGGCAGGGAAGCCCCTCTCAGCCGCCATTTTGGTTTCTGTCTATAAGTATGACTTCTCTACGACCCTCATACAAATGAACTCACACAGTATTTGTCTTTTTTGGACGCTGGCTTATTTCACTCAGTACAATGTTGTCAAGGTTCATCCATGTTGTAGCCGTTGTGAGAATTTCCTTCCTTTTTAAGGCTGAATACTATTCCATTGTATTATATCACATTTTGTTTATCTATTCATCCATTGATGGGCACTTGAGTGGCTTCTGCCTTTGGCTGTTGTGTGTAATGCTGCTATGAACACAGGTGTACAAATATCTGTTTGAGATTTGCTTTCAGTTCTTTTGGGCATATACCCACAAGTGGAATTGCTGGATTATATGGTAAATCTGTGTTTAAGTTTTTGAGGAACTGCCACACAGTTTTCCATAGCAGCTGTATCATTTTATATTTTCACCAGCAATGCACGAGGGTTCCAATTTCTCCACATCCTTGCCAACACTTGTTAATTTGTTTTTGTTTGTTTGTTTGTTTGTTTATAGCAGCCATTCTGATGGGTGTGAGGAAGGTTATACTTTTTTGAATCAGCCAAATCCCAGGCAGTGCCACTCTGGATTTCCTTGTGATGTCTAAGTCTGCCTCTTTTTGTTCTAAAGTAGTAACACATCTTTTAGACATTTCAAAACGGTTGAAACATAATGCAAATTGTGAAAAATAGAACTGTTTTCTGTACTCCTGTATTATGGACTTCTAACATTAATTCATTCTTCAGCAAGCATTCATTGAATGGTCATTTTTTTCATGCCCAGCCCTCTGCCAGTGAAGCAAGGGAGAAGTAAGCTAAACAGTGATGCAGGCCTTTTTTCAATGAGTTTGTCATTAAGGTGGGGCATCAAAACATCCACAAATTTGGGAATTTTCTGGCGGTCCAGTGGTTAGGACTCCACGCTCTCACTGCCGTGGGCCGGGGTTCAGTCCCTGGTTGGGGAACTGAGATCCCACAAGCTGCACGGTGCGGCCGAAAACAAACAAAACAAACAAATAAAAACAAACAAACAAAACGTCCACAAATTAGAAAACTGCGTAAAGTGAGTAAATACGTAAATAAAGCACAAACTGAGTCCCGAGCACTGGCTGAGGGTATACAAAACACAAGTCAGTTCAGAAGAGCGTGAGATTAGTGAGGGAATTAATTCTTCTGGGAGAGATGAATTTTAGGTCAGGGCTTCAAGGAAACACAAAAGCAGTTGCCTATGCTGGAGAGCAGTTTGTCTCAGTAAATCCACGTGTGGGGTGCAGAAAGGGTAACTGTGAATTTATAATGATCTCGGATTTCCATGTGGGTAACATGGCTTTTTGGGGAGCAGAGAATTCTGTTCTCTGATGAGTCTCCATGGGTAATAATGGAACCTGGAGTTTGGGGCAATGCAGGTAGGGGCCAGCATGAGCACAGGTGTAGCTGGGAAATGTGCCTGCAGGGCAGGCAGGATGGGAAAGGCAGGCCTTGATGGAGAGTGTCAGCAGTGAACTTGGCCGAATTGCTCAGACTTCTTTTCTGTCTTTTTAGAGAGCTGCAACAAAGTTCACTTCCACCTGCCCTACCGGTGGCAGATGTTACTCGCAAACACCTGGATGGACCTCCCGCTCATGGAGAATATTGAGAAGGCCTTTTGTGACCCCAAAATCTGCACGTAAGTTGGTTGCTGGTCTGGCTGGTGAGATGCACAACATCATCAAAAGAAGGCCCAGTGCCATGCTTATGGGAAGAAGAAAAAGCAGTTTCCTTCAGAATCCCATTCAGGTTAACTCTTGAGATGAAAATGGCAAATGCCTGCTGAGTTAATGAAGAAAAATACATAAGTGGGACAGGTTTGAAGTCACTCAGAGCCTGGCTAATACGAGGGGCTCTGGGAGTATTTGCTAACTCAGGTGAAATAAACAGGGACACAAATATGTGTTTAGTTAATATTTGTCAGTGTGTCCTGCAGAACAACACAATGCGCAGGTTGGTTTGTATTCCTATCAGCTCATCGTAGGACTATTACAGGTACTAAATGATGAGCTCAGAAGAGCTTTGACTTAATTTCATAGTTTGAGAAAATGATGTGAGTCATTTCATATAGTTCTAGGGCAGGATTTTGTTGTATACTTTAGCATTTTATACCTTCCTCTGTGTTCGCTATTTTCTCTACCCTGGAGGTTTCTAAGAGGCTACCTTATATTTCTGCTTCTATTAGGGCTGATATGGGTGATACCACCCATGACCATATTTATAAGCTGCATCCTGTTTTACAAGGCAATTCTTTGGGGGGAAAAATGCAGATGTGTCGTCGTCTGTAAATTTAGTGTATTTTTGGTGGAGATTCTGTGTTGCTGCATTTTGCCACTAGAGGGTGGCGTCAGCTGTTTTGCTTCTAGGTGTATTTCTGCCTCCAGGTAAATCTGAAGCAGGGTTTTTCAACCTTAGCGCTATTCACTTTTGGGACCAGATAATTATTTGTTTTCGGGGGGCAGTTTAGCATCATTCCTGGCTTCCACTCACTGCATGCCACTTGTGATAAACAAAAATGGTTTTCGACATTGTCAAATGTTCCCTGGGTCACAAAATCGCTCCTGGTTGAACATCACTGATCTAGGAGGTGTTTCATAGAGCAGTAACTCTTACACTTTTTGGTCTCAGGAGCCCTATATAGTCTTGAAATGTATTGAGGATCCCAAAGAACTTGTTTATGTGGATTATAGCTATTGATATTTACCATATTAAAAATCACAACTGAGAAAAATTAAATATTTACTGATACATTAAAAATAACAATAGGGCTTCCCTGGTGGCGCGGTGGTTGAGAGTCCGCCTGCCGATGCAGGGGACGCGGGTTCGTGCCCCGGTCCGGGAGGATCCCACATGCCACGGAGCGGCTGGGCCCGTGAGCCATGGCCGCTGAGCCTGTGCGTCCGGAGCCTGTGTTCCGCAACGGGAGAGGCCACAACAGTGAGAGGCCCGCATACCGCAAAAAACAAAACAAAACAATAATAAACTCATTCATGTTGACATAACATTTTAGATAATTATATCTAGATTATATATAGTTATATGCATATATAACTATATAAGTAAAACTATAAAAATAACTTTTCCAAAACAAAACAAAACCAAATTCATTGAGAAGACTGAAATGGTTATATATTTTTGCAAATCTCCTTATTGTGAAATCAAACATCATGTAGCCTCTGGAAAACTCCATTGTGCCCCTGTGACGGTATGAAGGTGAAAAAGGCAGGTGATGTCTTAATATTATTATGAAAATAACTGTGACCTTGCTGGCTCCCTGAAAAGGTCCTGGACCACACTTTGATTACTGTTTTAATAATAGTTGAAAAAAACTGACCTACTGTGAGTTTCTAACTGTCTTTCTAACAGACATTGAGCCAATCCATTGTTTTGTGTGGGCACAGTTGTCTACGGGGGATATTTTTTGAGGGAAGAACACATTTTGTGACACCGTTGACTATGTGGGGTAGGCAGGTTACATTATCTCTCTGTAGTTCAGTTTTTTCTTTTATGTGTAAGACCGAAAGCTGTATAAGGGAAATTCAAAAATCCCTTTCAGCTCTCAAGGTTTAATTCTATCCTCTTTTTTTTTTGTTGTTGTTGTTTTTTTTTTGTGGTATGCGGGCCTCCCTCTGCTGTGGCCTCTCCCGCTGCGGAGCACAGGCTCCGGACGCGCAGGCCCAGCGGCCGTGGCTCACGGGCCCAGCCGCTCCGCGGCATGTGGGATCCTCCCAGACCGGGGCGCGAACCCGGTTCCCCTGCATCGGCAGGCGGACGCGCAACCACTGCGCCACCAGGGAAGCCCTAATTCTATCCTCTTATTAGGGAAGACCAGAGTGTAGAAAACAGAAGCATTTTGTTTCAGTGAAGCATTTTGTTAACACTAAACTTTTCCCTCTCAGCATTTCTGTTGGAAATTATAATATCAGTTTCCAGAAGATGACTTGTGATTATAATCCCATCCGACGTCTCTCCACGCCTTCATCTGTCACAATGCCAGCCAGTTCTCTCTTCACCACAAAATGGATTTGGTACTGGAGAAATGGATATGACAAATGGGTTCAATATGGAGAGAAGGTGAGTACCATTCCTCCTTGTGGACGCTCTTGTATAAACTTGCCAACTTCAGAAGAAACTAGTAGTACAGTGTCTGACACCTGTGTGGTTACCCGTGGAGCATGGACATGGTAGAGGAAGTGGTGCTTTTTTACATTATACCCAGCAAGCATGGACTCCGACTGCATCATAAAAAATTATAATTATTTTTAAGGAACTCCTTGATCCATGAGCCAGCCAAATATCCCTGTTTCCTCACTATCGGGGACTGGGTTGGAACCTTGAGATAGCTTTCTATGTATTAGTACATAAATGTACAGAGACTACTGCTTTCAGCCAGAAGAGGAGGCAGACTGAGAAATCAGAAGACTGATACAGATGGTTACTAGGATGCAGTCAGAGTCTGGATTCAGATGGACTAGAAGATTCTAGACTTACCCGCACAGGGACATAGTAAAGGGAGAGAAGTTTATCTTTTTAAATTAAATTTAATTTAATTTTTAAAAATATCTTTATTGGAGTATAATTGCTTTACAATGGTGTGTTAGTTTCTGCTTAATAACAAAGTGAATCAGCTATACATATACATATATCCCCATATCCCCTCCCTCTTGCATCTCCCTCCCACCCTCCCTATCCCACCCCTCTAGGTAGTCACAAAGCACCGAGCTGATCTCCCTGTGCTGTGAGACTGCTTCCCACTAGCTATCTATTTTACGTTCGGTGGTGTATATAAGTCCATGCCACTTGGGAGAGAAGTTTAGATAAGCAGAGCTTCTGTCTAGTATCCTTTCTTCCCTTTGATTCATAGGATTAAAGAGAGAGAGAGAGAGAGAGAGAGAGAGGGAGTGAGCTTAAGTAGGCAATGAAATCAGAGTGATGAGAAAGAAAAAAGAAAAGCAAGAGATGAAAATGAAGCCAAAGATAAAGTAGGGACGAGGAAATGCCAGCGTCAGATTCTCTAGGTTAGAAGTGGATGGGCTAGACATTTGGCTCTGCGCTCCCTAGCTGCCAAAGCAAGCAAAGAAACACTGTCTGTTATACGGTCTCCTGTGCCTCCATGAAAAGACCATTCCAGTTACTCAGGAGAAGCACGGCTTTTTTTCTGTTAGTGAGGCCTGAGAAAAAGGTCTCCTATGGGGCCACACAGAGGGGACCTTGTGTGCTGCCGTGAGTGAGGTCCTCAACCTTGGTCCCACCATCCCTGCAGTACATGGCGGTTTCTCAGCGGTCTTAGCGGCAGATACATGCTATCAAACAATCTTTCACAGAACCTAAATGAGAGAACGAGGGTGAAGCAGAGCTGCCCTGTGCAAAGAGGACGGGGCTCAGAGCTCTTTGCTTTCCCCTCCTGCGGTGACCTATCAAGCACCTCGGCATGAAAACCCCTGTGATATTTAGCTTTGTACGGGCTCTTCTTATATTTAATCCGAGGATGGTGTCAAAGTGCAGTTCCGTAAAAGTGATTCTGTGAGGTGCCTGTGGAAATAGAAATTATAAACTCAAATTCTTTAGCCTTGGTTGTTAAATAAAATAATTAAATAAAATGAAACGAAACGAAGTGAAATTAAAATAGTAAACTATAGGTCTTAATGGTTCTTATGTCAAATACTTGCAATTTTCAGTAAGATAGGGGAGGAGGGTTAGAAAATATTTGTATTCTAGTGACATCATGATCCCAGAGACCAAAAGGAACTTTAAGGGCTAAAAGATCATATTTAAATTTACACAAGTTCTGTCACTCATGTCCCCTAGTAAAACATCAAGAAACTTCCTGATAAAACTTCTTTATTATGAAGTTCTCCCTGGGATATTCAGTCTGTGTTAAATGCACAGTTCTAGAATGTAACTTTCTGCCTACGAACACAAAAAATGTTATAGTCATTGAATCTGTGGCACTTGTCTGTGGTAAGAAATGGAATGTGTTCTTTGAGGATGTGAATAAACTCTTACTGTCTCATATTAGTTAGACCCATCGTTATATAAATTGAGTGGGCACTTCTGTTATAAAAGGAAAAAAAAAAAAAAAGAAAGGCAGGAAGGAAAAACAGGCCCTGGGTTTGGTGTTTTCCTTGCTGGTCATCCAAGTAAAATAAAAATGGTGGTACCGGGAGATCTGAAACACAAACATAAGTTGCAGCCTGGTTTCTTTCATGGTCCAATGTATTATTTATTATGGTCCAAGTTTACAGCTGTTTGGTGACCTGGTTTGATCCAGTGTACAGGTTAGAATATTTAGAGAAAAGAGTGGGCTGAAAGGCTTTCAGACAGAGCCCTACAGGTTTTATTTCTTCTTTTTTTTTTTTTTGCGGTATGCGGGCCTCTCACTGTTGTGGCCTCTCCCGTTGCGGAACACAGGCTCCGGACGCACAGGCTCAGCGGCCATGGCTCACGGGCCCAGCCGCTCCGTGGCATGTGGGATCTTCCCGGACCGGGGCACGAACCCGTGTCCCCTGCATCGGCAGGCGGACTCCCAACCACTGCGCCACCAGGGAAGCCCCCAGGTTTTATTTCTTGCAACTGAATTTTTAATAAGAGTTGGGCATATATGTATAGCTGATTCACTTTGTTATAAAGCAGAAACTAACACACCATTGTAAAGTAAAGCAATTATACTCCAATAAAGATGTTAAAAAAAAAGAAAAAAAAGAGTCAGGCAACTGAGATTTCCGGGTTAGGAGCCTCTCTGGTAGGAACTGGGAGAAATAGAAACTTTTGCCAACAAAGGGTAGATGCATATGTTTGACAGTGAAAACCCTCTGGAAGGTAGAAATGATATATGGCAATTCAGGTGCTTAACCAGGACTCGCACCTACATGGATGGTGGACCAGGAGAGGATGGTGGGTAGCAATGGTGCAGGATGGGGTTACAGCAGGAGTGACTGGAGGGCAGAGCCAGGTAGCAGTCATGGGCTTTGCATCAGTCAGGGGGTGCAGATCCAGACCCTCAAGATGTTTACCAGCAGATAGCCAAGCTTAGTAGCTGTGAAAGCTGGCCTTTGGGGGCAGGGGTCCATGACCTGAGGGAATTGCCCAGGGCACGGGCAAGCCATAGCTCTAGAAGGCCGAGATCAAGGCAAACATGTAGGCACAAGACAAAAGCCAAGACCTGGTAACTGAAACTGAGGTATAAATTCAAGTCTTCTGGGAGAATGCATAATTGAAGGCTCTACCATTCATTCATTCATCCACTCACCCATTCAGAACTGGAGTACAGTGCGGGCAGAGCCAGAGGAATGTCCTGGTGAACCATGAGAGGCTGTGCAGATGCTCAGACACTGACTTAATGGCCTTGTTCTGTCCGGTATGACAACCACTAGCCGTATGTGGCTATTTAATTTTTTTTTTTTTTTTTTCTCCAGAGAAGGAAGGATTTATTACTTGCAGCAAGGAAGAAGAACACCGGGGATCTTTCCCAAAGCAGTGTCTCTGGGGCTATTTAATTTTAAACTTAAATTAATTAAATTTAAATAAAATTAAGAATCAGTTGTCGTCACACTAGTCACACTTTAAGTGCTCTAGAGCCACATGTGGCTCGTGGCTACTGTATAGGACAACACAGAGAAATTTCCATTGTCAAAGAAAGTTCTAGTGAATATGGCTGATATAGACCCTAAAGCCTTGCTGGTCAAAGTCAGGTCCGCAGACCAGCAACGTCAGTGTCATCTGGGAGATGTTCAAAATGCAGGCTCTGGGACTTCCCTGGTGGCACAGTGGTTAAGAACCCGCCTGCCAATGCAGGGGGCACGGGTTTGATCCCTATTCCGGGAAGATCCCACATGCCGCGGAGCAACTAAGCCCGTGCGCCACAACTACTGAGCCTGTGCTCTAGAGCAACTAAGCCTGCGAGCCACAACTACTGAAACCCGTGCGCCTAGAGCCCGTGCTCCTCAACAAGAGAAGCCACGGCATTGAGAAGCCCGCGCACCGCAAGGAAGAGTAGCCCCTGCTCGCCACAGCTAGAGAAAGCCCGCGCGCAGCAACGAAGACCCAATGCAGCCAAAAATAAAATTAATTAATTAATTTTTTAAAAATGCAGGCTCTAAAACTCTTCCCCCACTTCCCCTGAATCATAATCCAAATTTTAACAAGACCTGGGTGAGTCACATTTACATTCAAGTTTGAAGGGCTTTGACCTAGAGTTTGCAGATTCCTTCCAGCCAGGAACAGGGTTCTGCAGAGCTGAGCAGGCAGTTGAGGGGTACAGGACTGTGGGGATGGGAAGTTAGGGCAGAGATTCAAGTCATCAAACCAGGGTGCCCAGGGAATTAATTCCCCAGTGGTCCAGTGGTAGGATGCTGCACTTTCACTGCTGAGGACGTGGGTTCAGTCCCTGGTCAGGGAACTAAGATGCTGCAAGCTGCGTGGTGCAGCCAAAACAAAAAAACAAAAAAACACCCCAAACAAAGAAAACTCCAAAAAGTCCAGGGTGCCCAGAGGGGATGGCTGCCTTCCTCCACCCTTGCTCGCAGGTGTTTGCCCACTTCAGCCATTCTTTGGGGTCTGAGGAAGGCATATGGTTTCCCAGCAAATCATCTAATCATGGAAACTTAGTTTCCTACTCCCCACCCTGGATGGCAGTCTCTTTTACAATCATCCCGATACATAATGTCCCAGCAGCCGTTGCAACAAACATCGTTGTGGTATGACGTAATTGTTCACGACTGTAGTTCAGAAAGTTCTGCTGAAGTTAGCCTTCTTGTCCCTTCCTCCCATTTGTCCTGGTTCTACCTCCAGAAACAAATCAAGTTTATTCCTGCTTTGCACTGTGTGCAAATACTTGAACCCAGTTTTCCTGTGCCACCATGTTCCTCTCCGGGCTAAGAGACCTCTCTATCTGGGATGCCTTCCTTGGAAGCTTTCGTTCTGGTTCTCCCCCCCTTACATCCTGCAGGCATTTCCATTAGGGAAGGGGAATGCGGTGGATGTAGCTGAAGGCTGCAGAGTCTGGCCTGTCATTAAAGGGACTGGGAGCCCCTGCCCACCCCCGGCTGCCAACAGGATCTTGCTGTCATCCTCCATTCTAGATCACGAGGAACAAGAACTCCTTACCATTAGATATTGGGAACCCCTACTCCTGGGGGCTTCTGTCTGGTCTGTCATTCCTGACATAGGGTGGGGACCGTGGAATGGTGGCCTAGCCTGCCCCCTTGCTAGGATAACACACTTCCCTTTATGCACCCTTTCTGGTGTTCAGACCCATCATATGTGCCTTGAGGCTGGAGATTATATCGTTCCATTTTGGGGGTGCCCCTTTCATTATAGTCGGAGGAGAAGGGCTAGGTCACTCTCATTTGGACAACAGTACACCTGTTGGAGTTTTACGTGCCTTCATACCAGCTTTAAACTGTGCTTTCTCATCGTGTGATGGGCTGATAGCTGTGACGTTCTACTTCATGGCAGGGTGTTGGATTCTGTTAGACATCATGTCTGCACATCGGGTACCAGTTGCTCTGTACACTTGAGTCATATTTTATGGAAGGTGTAAAAGACTTGCAAAGAGCTCTGTTTTTCAGGCCTCCACCAAGGGTATGGTCAGTTTCTGCAGTGTAGATCGTGCTCTCAGCCCTGCGGTGGAGACTTACAGAAGGGTGTGACGTGGTCCCACCCAGGAAACTTGGCAGTCTGATTTGAGAGGCAGGGTGCATTCCTGTTCAAATCCCACGGCTAAAATAAAGTTATATAAGATATCATGGTAGAAATTTCTTAAAAGCCTACCCTGAAGTCTTTACCTTTTTTTTTTTTTTTTTTTCTAATTAGAAAGACAACGAGCAAATTTCAAACATCGACTCTTCATACCTGGAGTCTCTTTTTCTATCCTGTCCCAGGGGAATTGTGCCATTTCAGGCGGGTTCAGAAAACTACGAGCTGAGTTTCCAAGGTAAGTCTTTGTGTTTGGCAGTGGTGCCTGTTGCTGGAATCCAGCCTGTGGCGTCCACGTGGGAGTGGGAATGGAGTAGCCCTGCGTGCTGCGCTCAGGACCTGGGTTCTTTTTAGCAAGGAGGCAGTTCAGTGGGTGGGCGCCAGTGGCGGTCAGAAGACCTGTCCTCTGGAGCCTCGGCTCTGACGCAGAGTAGCTGGGGACAGCACCGAGCACCCTGTAAAATGGGGGCCTTGGATTACGTGGTCTCTGGGGTTACTTCTGGCTCTGCCATTCTTAATTTCTGACTCTAGGTGGGCTGCTTCCCAGACTGAGGCAGAATTTTCAGGTGCTGATGACTGCAGTAGAGACCTTGGGCCTGTGGGTGCCTTCTGAGTTTTATTTTATTTTATTCATTTATTTATTTATTTTTAAATTTATTTATTTTATTGTATTTATTTTTGGCTACGTTGGGTCTCCGTTGCCGCGCGCGGCCTCTTCTGTAGTTGCGGCAAGCGGGGGCTACTCTTCGTTGCGGTGCATTGGCTTCTCATGGTGGGGGCTTCTCTTGTTGCGGAGCACGGGCTCTAGGCACGCGGGCTTCAGTTTGTGGCACGCGGACTCACGTGGGATCTTCGCGGACCAGGGCTCAAACCCGTGTCCCCTGCACCGGCAGGTGGATTCTTAACCACTGCGCCACCAGGGAAGTCCCCCTTCTGAATTTTAGAACCTTGCTGTTCCTTTTAGGCTTCATCATCTAGGTCAATGGTTTTATCCATCACCTTTTCTAAAGACTTTGCCTTCCGCCATGTTTATTTGAGCCTCCATAGGAAGATTTTCTGGTTACTTTCTACCCATCTGTCTGCTGTGTTTAGTAAGAAACCAGGGCAGAAACTGCTCTCCCTCTGAATGTACTGTCCCATCGGCTGCATCCATGGGACACCCCCTGCGTGTGGTCAGATACTTGCCTTTTCGGGACCCAGCCCCGTAGGTGCTTTGAAAGAGGTAAAGGAGATTTTTTCAGGTCCTTGACATTACCAGGTGGTACCTGAGATTTGGGTCCTGTACCAATTATGGTGTGTTAAGTCATATAGCTTTGAAGGGCCATTATACCAACTTCTGTGGAAAGCAACCTGGCAATGCATATCAAGAGATATTAAAATATGCTTGCTTTTTTATTCTCTTAGGAATCTTTCTAAGGAAATAATTCACAAGAAAAAAATAAGCTATAGGCATAAAGGTCTCTGTTAAAGCCTTACTTATAGTACTAAAGTAGAGGAATAGCTTGTATACTAGTGGGGTAGTGACTGAACACATTAAGGTATTGAATTTCAGTGGAGTATTGGGTGGTTGTTAAAAATTATGATTATGAAAACTGTGCAGTAAAAGTAAAATTTGATATTGTTAAATGAAGAAGACAGAACCCCAAGTTTGTATTTCTGTACTTTTTGGTTCTTATGTTATATTTAAAACAGAAATGAATTTTTAAAAAATTTAACCTGCATGATAAGTGCAGCAATGTATGCATGTGGCCCAAGACTAGAAGGCAATAGAGAAGAACAAAAATCTCTTCTGTTGGGCGGTCAAATTAAAAATGCGCTTAAATTAAAAAAGATTTTTTTGGTGGTATTCTCTGTGGTGAAAGGTGGTGGAGAGATGAGAAGCAATATACCTTGTTCCTGAATCTGGAGCAATTTTAGCCCCATAATTTTGTTCACTTGGCTCATAGAAACCAGTTCAGAGAAGTTTGCAGTGTTCCAGACTATTTTCTTTCTATTTCTTATTTGCTCGTATTCATTAAACTAGTATTAGAGTGACAGTTGTGTGTTAGGCCCTGTTCTGGATGCTGGCAAACCAGGCAACTTCAGAAAATAATTATAGCTGCGGGGAAAATGAAGCAATGTGATGAAGCAGAAAGAGAATGGAGGAATCATGGGAGGGAGCCTGCTTTTATCTGAGGAGGAAACTTTGGAAGGGAGGGGGCAGCCCATGCACGTGGGAAGGAGGTGTGCAAGAGATGAGAGCAGACGTTGAAACTTAAATATTTTATGAGCTGGAAACCTCGAGAAGGTTTTGAGCAGAGCTGTGGCATGATCTGATTTGCTCTTTCTGTCATTGTTTGTTTTGTTGATGTTGATGTAAAACTATACTGAGGCATAATTGCTGCAATAAGATGCATCCATTTTAAGTGTGCAGTTGGATGAGTGCTGACAAGTGCATGCAAATACTATTCTAATCAAGATCTAGAACACTCCCATCAGTCCAAAAAGTTTCCTCATGCCCCTTTGCAATCGGTCTCTCCTCTGCAACCAGTTTACTTTGTCACTATAGATTAGTTTTAACTGTTCTAGAATTCCATATACATAGAACCTTGTAGTGTGTACTCTGCATATGGCTGACTTCTCTCAGAATACTGTTTTTCATTCATCTATGTTGTTGCATATAGAGTAGTCCTTCCCTTTTCATTGCTGAGTAATATTCCATTGTAAGGATATACCATGGGGCTTCCCTGGTGGTGCAGTGGTTAAGAATCCGCCTGCCAGTGCAGGGGACACAGGTTCGAGCCCTGGTCCGGGAAGATCCCACATGCCGCTGAGCAACTAAACCCCTGCGCCACAATTACTGAGCCTGTGCTGTAGAGCCCGCGAGCCACAACTACTGAAGCCCGCGTGCCTGGAGTCTGTGCTGCACAACAAAAGAAGCCACCGCAGGGAGAAGCCCGCACACGGCAACAAAGGGAAGCCCCTGCTCACCATAACTAGAGAAAGCCCTCGCTCAGCAACAAAGACCCAATACAGCCAAAACTAAATAAATAAATAAATAAATAAATTTTTAAAATGGATATACCATGGTTTGTTTAGCCATTAACCTGTTGATGGGTATTTGGGTTGTTTTCACTTTTTGGTTCTTGTAATAATGCTACTAGGAACATTCAAACGCAAGTTCTCGTGTGGATGTAGCTTTTCATTTCTCTTGGGTAAATACTAAGGAGTGGGATTGTCGGATTGCATAGGCAGTGTATGTTTAACTTTATAAGAAACCGCCAAATTGTTTTCTAAAGTGGTTGCACCATTTTATACTTTCACTAGCAATGTACGTTGATTTACTTTTTAAAGAACTCACGCTGGCTGCAGCTTAGACTTAGGTGTACAACATGCGTGAATTGAAAATGACATTTCACATTTGAGGTAGGAAAAAACTTCTAAGATATAGCTACCACATTCCAACCCATAATCATTGATGCCTGTCATGGGTGATGTCTTGTAATCTGGCTGCCCTAGCTCTCTTTACCACCTGACTTTGATTTAAAGATTAGATTAACTCAGGAATGCTCATTTACCTCTTTGTTGTCTGGGTCTTGTACTAAGGGCAGTGAAGAATACAAGTTTTCATCGTGAGTAATTTCCATCCCAAAGGATTTTCTCGATTCATACGTGTACAGTTGAGTCATGAATATTTGCTGTGTTACTAGCCTCTGAAAAATAACAATAAATCATTTCCTAGGACTGATTCTTGATTTGTGTTTTCTTCTTTCTGTCTAAAGGGATGATTCAGACAAACATAGCTTCCAAGACCCAAAAGGATATCGTCAGAAGGCCGACATTTGTGTCTTACTGGGACGTGGGGCAGGTGAAACGTGGACAAGAGTGAGTGTCTGGAAGCTGCTCGCTGGCACACGCTTGAGATGTTAACACGCTGATCTCATTGAGTCACTCATGAATCTGGACCCTGTTTTCTGAAATGTTCCTGCTCACATAACACTGCAATTTTCTTTTGCTTTAACAATGAGTGAGGTACTTGCTAAGCGGTACAGCGTGACTGAAAGAATTCTAGAGCAGGAAGTCTGTCTTTCCCTCCAATTCCCGGGGGGGACTTTGGGCCGATCTCTTGCTCTGGGCTCAGCTTCTTCAGCTGTGAACGGCTGGTTGTTCCTCGGAAAGAATCAGATGCACAGTTACTGGGTGTTTGTTTTGCTGTGGGTTCTTCTGCGTATCTTTAGTTTTGTTGAGTGGATTTATAAGGGGTGGGAGGCTGAGAAAGAAATGGAGAGAAAAAAGGGATGTGGTAGCTGCCTGAGCAAAGGCTTTGGGGAAAGAGACAGTTGATGCAAGGGGATTTGTAAAGGAAATTTTGCTGCGGGAATTCAGCGTGACTCCTCTGTCTGCTCATGAAACTCAGTCAAACCTACGTTGCTCATGAACATTTTTGGAGTTGGATTTCTTTTTTCCTGGGTGATGAGTGATTATGTAAAACAGACGTCAAGGCAGGTGTGAAGTCGGTGTTCTAATTAGGTCCTTTTGGTTGTAAGAATTAAGGTATTCCACGGAAACGGGAAGTTACTAAAGGGATTAAACGTGGTGTAGTAGGGAAAACAACGTTTTACAAGAAGCCAAGGCTGGGGAGCTGAGCTCTCTGAGGGCCTTAGGACCGGGAGTTGGGTCCAGTGCTGCTTTAGGGCCTGAGCAGCCTGGGGTCACAGATCTTTGCCTGTGACCAGGTTAACGGCCCGACTCTGGAGCTCCATGTCTAGGCTCAGATTCTGCCTGCTGCTTATTAGTTGTGTGGATTTGGACAAACTAATCACTCTGCATCCCCCCATCTGTAACATGGGCTTGACCCTAGTGCATTTGTCAAGTAAATCTTAGCTGCTTTTCTTCTTATTCTATTCCCCTGCTAAGAGACTCAGAAACCTTATCTATAGCTATGTGCATATCTGTCTTTATATCTCCTAAGACTTTTCTCTGGCTAATGCTTGACAATTTTAACCTCATTATTCCAATCTTTATATCCCTTCAGCTGTACCTTCTGCCGCTACTACCCAATTTTCTCTGAATTTCTTAATTCAAACTCCCAAGAATTAGAATCGGATCAGCCTAGCCAGCTAAGGTTCCCTCCAGTTCTTTTAACATTCACACGAATAAAGGAAAAATATCGCAGGGTTGAGAGGCGTCAAGTACACTCCCACCTGTCTCCCCTAGTATAATCCTCCACCTCTTCCCTCCCCTCCACAGATCCTCAAAGCTCTTGAAATATTCTGTATGATGAATGGTACATAGTGATACTGAATAGTCAGCTAAGTGAGTGAGTGAATAAAATGAATTGAGAAAACTGTTCGTGGGCGGCTGTGGAGAGAACCAGCTTGAATCCTGCTGTCATGAGCCCAGAGGGGACACACTGCTTTAGGACAGACTAAGGGCTGGGAGTATTATTCTGAACAGCCCGAAGAGAAATGAACCATAGCGTTGATGAGCACCTTACACCGTATTAATTGAATTTGTTCTGCACTATACTAGTATAGTATGGAAATCGGAGCTTAAAATATCAGTTGGGGCCAATTTCTTTCATTCCAAAAGAATCTTCATTTTACAGAAGGGGGTCTTTAAAGAGTTTTTTTCCTTAAAGCATTTTTAAAAATTTAATTTTCTCATTATGGAAAATTTCAAACTTAAAATTGTACAATAAATCCCTACGTATTGTACATGTCAGTAGGAAACACCCACGTGTATGGTTACTCTGAAATACGGTTCATCCGGGACAGGCAGGATTCTTTCCCCTATACCCCTATTTTAGTGTTTATCACTTGACAAAGAAGCTGTAAGACAAACTTACTTAATGCTAACACATTAGGACCTTTGGAGGTTAAGCAGAAATGTAAAAAAGAGTCAAGGCTTTTACATTTTAAATCAATGGGAAAATAACAACTTACCAAATTATGAATGATTACCACCTTTTTAAAAAGCATGATTACTGATATGTGTGTACCAGGAATATGCAGGGATGTAGTCCAAAGAAGATTCAAAGGGGAAGTTTTCTGAGGAAGCTCACCCTAGTTGAAGTTAAGCACAGAAAGTGATTTGGGCACATGAAACAGGGAGCCAGGTGAATTGCTTTCTCTGTCTTGTTTGCAGCCAGCAGCAGGTGAGGACCCAGCCAGAGCCCTTCATCTCGGTATTTCGTCCTCGACAGGTGGACACGTGCGTCTCATCCTCGAATGGCTATGAGGTACTTGGTTTTTACTTTTTAGTGGGTGAATTGTTTAAAGATGGGACAAAGTACTTTGCCACAAATGTGTGTATTTGAATGAATTAATGAGTGAAGGAGTGAGTGAATCGCTTCTGCAAAACCCTTGAATCAAGATTCAAAGGCTGACATCTGAACGGTGATTGTGTCATGTGCCACTTTCCCAGAGAACAAGTCTTCTACAGGGCATGTCATTGTTTCCAGAGTCCAGGCACACACGATCTCCTTGGGATAGATCCTCACAACAAACCTGTAAAATAGATATTCGATTCCCTACCTTACAGACGAGAAAACTGGAACTCACAGTGAAAGCGACTTGTCGTTAGTTGGAGTTAACAAACAAGTTTCTATGGGAGTTGAAGTGTGCCTTACCTCATCACCTCGCCTGGTTGGGGCGAGACTCTTCCTGGATCATTTAGCCTCCACATCAGACTCCAGCTTTGGGTGCAGGCAGCTCTGCTTGGGCTCCTTGGGTACCTCCAATGCCCCTGCCCCTGCACTGGCTTTAGGCAGGGAACTCACCAGGTCATTGAACTAAGTCACACACCTGGGGATGGGGTGGGGACGCTCCGTTTGCCTTCAGGCATAATGCTCTGTTAGCCTGAAGTCAGCCTGAACACACGGGCTCCATGCCATCTAGTTCATCACTGGAATGGACTGCCAGATGTGGAAAGCCTAAGCCAGCTTATCCCATCTGCTGTCAGAGGCCTGGCAAGGATACTCCATGGCACAGGCAGCCATACCTATGGACATATCATGCCTTAAATGTTTCCTGTTTCACACTCATATATTTTTAAATTTTTTTAGTTGTTTGAGATCAATAATGGCTCTCTGGAATATGCCAAAGTGAGTGAGCGTTTTAAAGCTTCCATGAAAAATTTCAAGATTGAAAAGATAAGGAAGATCCAGAACGCAAAGCTCTTGAAGGCTTTTGAAAGGTTGGTGGCCACAACACCAGGTGTCTTGACATAAAGTTTGAAAGGATTAGTGAAGATCTATCTTTTAAGATTTATATTCACTGGTTCATTTTAGTAGTCAACAGTTTCTGCAATCTCTAGTTGTGTTTTCATTGTGTCCACTCAAGCTTCTCTCTTTCAGCTTTAGCTTTACAATTAAATGCTTTCATGTGTCTATCATTTAAAAGTTTTCATATATTTATTTTTTACAGCTGTTGCCTTGACGTTAGTAGCTCCGTTCTGAAAGCTAGCAGAATAAAATTTTAAGATGATTAGACTTTAGTTGGGATTAATGTTATTAACTGGAGTGGATGAGGAATGTGCCTGATACTAAGTCTCACATTTCCTATATCAGGAAGAAAAAGGAGATGAAGAGAGACGAGCAAATCCTATTTTGTGCAATGAGACGCACCCATGTAGAGTCTATCTGTGCGAATAATTTTGACTGGGTCTTACATGGAATTCGTGACACCAAATATGGAAAAGGTTCGTATGGGATAGAGAAGCCGAACTAGTAGAACCATCGCTTAGGCTCTACACATGCTCCTATTATGAGGTATATGTAATTATTTTGTATTAACCACCACATCCAGGCGTTTACAGTCATGGAGAGAAAATAAGCTCATGTTAACCTGAAATGTCCAAATTAGAGTGGGAAGTTGCCGTGGGACTTGATTACTGCACCTTAGCCCTGCTTCCCTCCTGTCTTTTGTGTTTTGCGGGAAGGGCAGGGCGGGGAAACCAAGGCATCTCATACATGTTGCAAGGTACTCCCCCTCGTTGATGACTTTGTCTACCACTGCTACTCAGTTCCGGCCATGGCTCTTCCTGACCTATGCCCATCCTACTGCCACTGCTAGCTTCTAATCAAAGGTGGGAGATGAGGCCTCTCCCATCTCAGGCCACACTGGTGGTCACACAAAATCTTTTCAGCTCTTTCTTTTTGTTCCTCAGTTCCTTCATGCAACTCAAAAACCAAAGAATCACTCATCCTTTTTTCTTCCTTTAAAAAAAATTTTTGGGGGGCTTCCCTGGTGACGCGGTGGTTGAGAATCCGCCTGACGATGCAGGGGACACGGGTTCGTGCCCCGGGCCGGGAGGATCCCACATGCCGTGGAGCGGCTGGGCCCGTGAGCCATGGCCGCTGAGCCTGCGCGTCCGGAGCCTGTGCTCCGCAACGGGAGAGGCCGCAGCAGTGAGAGGCCCGCGTACCGCGAAAAAAAAAAAATTTTTTTTTGGCTGCTTTGGGTCTTTGTTGCTGCACACAGGCTTTCTCTAGTTGCAGCGAGCGGGGGCTACTCTTTGTTGCTGTGTGCGGGCTTCTCATCGTGGTGGCTTCTCTTGTTGCGGAGCACGGCCTCTAGGCGCGCAGGCTTCAATGGTGGCAGCATGTGGGCTCAGTAGTTGTGGCTCGCAGGCTTAGTTGCTCCTCGGCATGTGGGATCTTCCTGGACCAGGGATCGAACCTGTGTCGCCTGCACTGACAGGCAGATTCTTAACCACTGCGCCACCAGGCAAGTCCAAGAATCACTCATCTTAAGGGAACAAGTAATAGTTTATCACATTTTCAAAGGGGGCTCAACTCATATACCTAAGATGAAATTCAACCCCTCCCCCCGAAAAGCAAGAAGCCAGTCAGTCAGTGAATAAATATTTCTGAGTGCCTTCTCTGTGCTACATGCTGGGGACACAGTGGCGAACAAGTTAGACATGCTCCCCCCACACCATTATTTCACATAATTTAATGGTTGCAAATGTTCAGCTGCTGTAGATGAAAAGAACAGGCCCTGTGGACACCTGAACAGGTTGGAGAGGTATTCCTAAGAACAGGTGGGGTTCACCAGCCTCAAAGAGTCAGGAATAATTGGTCCAAGATATGGCCATGCAATAGACTTGGCCCCAGGGCATGGGAAGCTAATGAAGGGTTTTAAGCTGGGGAATGACTAGATGAGCATTTCTTAAGTTTAAACACATCACTAAAACCTACTGAGAAATGTTTGGAGAAAGCAGAGTAACCATCTTGAGTGAAATATAACATGTGTGACATTTAAACCCATCAGTTTCTCATGAGTCTCTTATGTCAGAAGTCAAACAAATATTTCTCCTAGAAAATGGAAATACGGTGTGTGTATATATATACATGTTCCCAGGTCTTGGCCATAACTGGCTCTGATAGTGACATTCTTGGATGCTTAGTCTGTTTCTCCTCTTTTATGAACAGAAGAGTGCTGAAACGCTCTGAAATGTATTTGGATGGCTTGACAGTGTTACTCACTGGCTGTCATTCTTCCTTTAATTTGGTGAAAGGGGAGAGTTGTTCATGGCCAAGTATACGCCTTTGTGTAGCATGGACGCAAGAGGCGAAGATGGCGCCAGCAGTTCTCACGGACGTGCAGGGTGTTCCTCAAGGAAATTTTCCCCATGCCACCCTCCCTGTGAAGGTCAGGGAGGGATCCTTCTCCTTGGCCTGTCTCCTATTACATGGAATTAGGAGGTGTTTTTGTTCTGTTTGTGTTTATTTTTAATGTTGGCTTTCCAGTCCTGTCTCCCATGATGCTGTTAATATGGTCTAGGTAGACTGGTATGAACCACTGGGCCCATAATCTTAAAAAGATCAGGCAGTTATCTTAAAAGAGGCCAAGGGGCAGGTCTCAAAGAGATGGCTAATCTCTGAGGGAAAAAAAAGAACCCCTGTTGCACGCATGAAACCCCTCTGGATAGGCTGTTGTCTGTGTAACTTATACATGACTATGTGTAAGAGGTGGTAAGACATGCCTGGAAGGATAGAAGGGCTCTGGGTTACATCTTGATAAACTGGAGTTGGAAACCAGGCATGTAACAGGACGTAGAGGAGAAGAGTGGAAGGCAGGTGAGTAAACGAGTTCCTACAGGCTGGAAGGTGGCCCAGAACTGATCAGACTGGATTGAGGAGAAGAACGGCAGCAGTTAGGTGAAAGCCACCCACCTTAACAGCAGAGGAGATTATAAAAACTCAGATTTGGATAAACAGCAGAAGCAAAGTGAAATTAGAAAAAGAAGCACTTGTTTGGGGGGCGGCTAAGCAAGGAAGGACCTCTCCTGGTACCAGCTGGATTCAAGACACTAGACGGGACATGTATAAGGTCAGGGAACATGTTTAGGATCCAGGGTGCAAGATTCTGCAACCCAGGTACCTCAAGATGCCAAATGGATAGAAAGAAGGAAACAAAAATGTCAAGATAATCTGAGTGTCTATGTAGAAAACTCCAAAGAGTCTCCAGGGCATTGGAATGTTGGTGTTCTACCAGGGAGGGCGCCACACATTCCTCTGCTCCTGGACTCCCCTGTCATCTCTGACTTTTAGCCACTGACCACCCTCTGGACCCAGACCCAAGGTCCCTGAAAAACTGAGTCAGAGCCAGGTTGGCCCTTTTTGACTCTCAACTGGGAGAGGGTTCCTTCTCCTGGTCTTATTCAGAGTTCTTTCTAGTTAACAAAGTCAGCCTTTTTTTTTTTTTTTTTTTTTTGGCGGTACGTGGGCCTCTCACTGCCACGGCC